>NC_069378.1:15382500-15690000 GCF_021730395.1 Mercenaria mercenaria
TAACTTGTATGAGGGTCGCGATATTGTGATTATGTTTGCATGTGGAGGTTAATATCTCGCCTCGACGTACAACATAGGAAGGACCTTTTCTGTGTTGAACCTTCCGCGGCGTTTTTAAAATGCTTGTGAAATAAATGGCAACACAAGTTTGTAACTATTTTAAATAACACAGTTGGTGGCTTCTACCGAACTGCCTCGGTCAGTTGAATGTGGGAAGTACATGTAGCTATATGGCGAAAAATTTGTCAACAACAATCTTTTTTCCTTATGAATTCTTTTTTGTGATTTTCAGCAATGATTGACAGTCTAGGTGGACCAGTGAAGGTCAATAACATGTTGTCGACACTAAACATGCCAACAATTCGCAACAAAAACATGACGAAAATGGAAAGACGGACTGAAAATGTTATTGAAAAGGTGGCATTGATGTCAACAAGAACAGCTGCCAAGGAAACATTTGACAAAGAAATGGCGTAAGCATTTTTAATACATTAATACATCTTCGAAAGATTTCACAATGATTTTTCATTACGAAACAAAGTTTAAGCTTTTTAATTATTCATTATCATTGGTTGTCGGTTCTTGAAGCATCACTATTGTAAGTCTGTATTTGCTGTAATCATGGTGATGCTAAGTTTTATTCTGAATCTGTTATTTTTTTAAATTAATTTTTTATCATAAAAACATTAAATCTTTATTCATATTTCTCAACATAAAATGTGGCGAAATATATTGTAGTAACAGATTGACATTTTACCATTTTATTTGAAATGAAATATTCTTTTTAAGGGATCTCAGACATGAAGAATTCAAGGTTTCTGAACAGAATACGGAGGGTCTCATTGAAGATCTTGGGGTATGTCCTCTACCAGATGCCTCTCCAGCACTTAAGTAAGCATCTTTTTGTTTATATCTTTATTTTCCAAAGTAAATGAATTATTTAAAAATATCTCTATCCATTTTTAAAGAAAGTTTTTACATCTTCTGTTAACTAGGTGAAATAACTGCTTCACAGACTTCTGACCCAATTAATTTCACTTATTGAAGGTCGATTCTACAGTCAAATGCTACAGTTTCAAATGACAGTGACTGGTCAGATTTTGAAGATTGGGACGGGCCATCATCAAAGAAAATAGGTCTTCATGCATCAGATCAGACAACAATTTGGTATGTCTTTTAGATGAATAATAAAGTCTTTGAAGAGACTGCATTTGAGCCGCGCCATGAGAAAACCAACATAGTGGCTTTGCGACCAGCATGGTTGCAGACAAGCCTGCGCATCCGCGCAGCCTGGTCAGGATCCATGCTGTTCGCTATCAAAGCCTACTGCAAATAGAGAAACTGTTAGCGAACAGCATGGATCCTGACCAGACTGCGCAGATGCGCAGTCTGGTCTGGATCCATGCTGATCGCAAAGCCACTATGTTGGTTTTCTCATGGCGTGGCTCATTTGAATTTTTGTATTTGAGGTGATATCAGCTTAATTAATTTGTAAACATAAGGAGTGGACATTGATTTTTTTGGTAGCCAGATAGAACACTATGATTCAAATGTTATTTTGAACATCTGTGATTGAAATGTTATTTTTTTTTAATAATCAGATCATTTTTACCTAAGAATGCCCATGGGCAAATGTTTGTTAATTAATCAATGAAATTATATATTTTCATCATCAGTAGTACTCCAGGACACTCAAATGCTCATGCCAAGCTGTAAAGTGGGCCACGTCATCTCTCGAAACCTCACAGCAGAATAAGACTTTCTCCAAAGTTCCCGTGTAAAACAAGGAGTGGTATGTCATGTGCTGTCGACACAGCCTGGCACAAACGGGGATTTGACAGCTTAACATGTAAGCAGGAAAGATTAAATTATTAACATCTGTGTGTATTTTGATTGACAAAACGCTTGCAACTTTAACCTTGTATACATATTTGAAAATATTGACCTTTGGATTTTCTAGTTGAAACTTACCTTTGAGATCTTTATTATTATGCTTTGTTTTACTTTACCTTTTTACAAAACTGAACTTAGTTTCAGACTTGTTTTATTCCTGTAATATTGTATTTTACAGCTTACACATTTTTCAAGGGGAAAGCAAAATATGGAAAAAAAAGTATTAAAGACTGTCATAAGTCACAGAACCTGTGGAAAGTGCAAGTGGTGGCATCGAAATAGGCCAGGTAAAAAAGTACGGAATCACCGGTGTGTGCATACACACACTGGAAGTGCACGTCATATGGAAAGTGTAAGTGGTGAGAAAGGAGTTAAGGAACTGCTGGAAGAGGGTACGCCAATTGAATATTTGGAAGGAGATGGAGACAATACCCTCATTGCTCGTCTGAAATCAAACTTAAATTTGACAATGAAAAAACGATTTGATAGAAATCATGTTGTGAAAAATATTGGCAAACGTTTGTACATGTTACATGGAGAGAAAGGAGTGAAACTGAGTAAAAATGTTATCGTTCACATTCAGAAATGTCTGAAGTACGTGTTTGCTAAAAATCAAAGTGATGACACTGGAATGAAAGAAAATCTCAGAGCAATTATACCACATCAGTTTGGGGATCACTCATTGTGTCAGCCAAGGTTTTGTGGATATAAGAGAAAGCCAGGATCATTGTATTCACACAGAAGTCTTCCTTATAAGGCCCCTCTTAAAGATAACAATCTACGATCAAGGCTGGAGAGCATTTTTCAACCTATCATATCAAATGCCGAACAGTACTCCGACCTTGGGTCCAGTCAGCAATGTGAACATGCGAATAGGGAAGTTCACTACAGTGTTTGTTCCTATATACATTGTTCCTGTTCAACTGCGGTCTTCAGAATTTGGTGTAAGTTTTAATTATACAGAAAGATACTTTACGTTATAATTTACATTAATATTTATAGTTGTCTCTTGCATGATAAATAATAAATAGTATTTGTTACACCCTCTGTAAATCATCTGTATCAACTACCAATCTCAGTCACAGAAAAAATCTGTTTAGTAATACTGTAAAATACTTTTACTATAAACTTCCATTTTTTCAACTAGACATTTAAAAAAAAGTTCCTTTATAAATGTTCAGAAAAAGATATGAGTCCTGGTTTAGCTGACAGTGCAATTATTATAAATTGTAGGCACACACAAAAGCTGGGTTATCACCTGGAGTTCACACAATCAGATATGCAGAAAAATGTGCCAAAAGTAGAAAGCGGTCATCTGATCTGTCACAGTTACCATCCACCAAACGTCGGCGCCTTATCTTGAAACAAGAGCGGGCTACCACTCAGGGTGCTCAAGAAGCTCTAGAAGGAGTGTCTTATCAATCAGGTACTTACAAAGTCAGTTATTACTTGTTTTTTATAAACTTTAGAAGCCTAAATGAAAGAAGACCACACTTGCCTGTCTAGTGGCAAATCAGTTGGATAATATTTTTCACCATACTTATCTTACTACTTCGAACATTCTTCAAAATTCAATACAATAGAGGGATATTGGATTTTGTTCTGGAGAGTTTGTGCGTACTAAATAAATAGCTGATGTAGAAATAACCGTCACATGGTAAATATTTATGCAGTTTCATACTCTTTGGGGCTGAGCACCAGATCAATACAGTATATTGTACCTGCACGCTTAGCTCAGGTAGAGCGTAGATCTACAGATCACGGGATCCTGAGTTTGATCTTCGGGTGAGATGTATGTTG
This sequence comes from Mercenaria mercenaria, assembly GCF_021730395.1. NCBI lineage: Eukaryota > Metazoa > Mollusca > Bivalvia > Venerida > Veneridae > Mercenaria > Mercenaria mercenaria. The sequence goes on from NC_069378.1 coordinate 15,386,194, forward strand.
TCCATGAAAATTTTATAAAAGACATTGTGTCTGAAATTCTTTGTCCTCCATGTGGGGAGGTTAGCAGTTACTTGCGGAGAACAGGTTTGTACAGGTACAGAATCCAGAATGCTAATTAGTTAAACTGCCCGTCGTTGCTTAAGTGAAATACTGTTGAAAAACAGGTGTTACGCAAAGGAAAGTGTACTGTTTCAATTAGAGGTCTACTCTTATTTCTTTATAAATTTCAATATCCTGTTTAGGTATTGGTCATGAGCAAGATATTGATATAGAGAAAATCCCTGATGCAGTTCCCAGAGGAGATTTCAAACTTGTGACCTATATTCAACATGACAAACCAACACTTGTTATGGTCGACTTGGAAACCACTGATCTAAGTAAGAATTGCTTTATTTCACTAAGATGTTCTGTTGATCTGTGTTTATTTTCTAGGGCACAATTAAATCAGCAGAAGGAATCAAAGTTGCAGGTTAATTTTATTCAAATTGTCAATAGATGGTTACTAGTAAAAATGTATTAGTAAGCTGTTATTCAATGTACACACACAACACCTAGAGATTAAGCTTTTGATGTCCGGCTCTGAACATACATTCACAAAAGCACTTGCTGCAACCAAATTAGAAATTATGTAGTTACAGAACTCCTTATAACTGACAGTTACAATGTCCGTAGTCTGTACTATTGTTCAACACAAAAATTGAAAAATTTTGCATAGCTAAAGTCAAAACTTGAAGAAAAATATTCTAATTTCCTTTGTCCTGAAATAAAACACTTTTTGATTGGCTCGCTGGTCAATAGTCAAAACTATTTGCCTGGTCCTTTGGACTTAGGGCAATAGTTTTGACTATTGACTGGCAAGCCATTCATGTGCATATTATTACATGACTTTATATAAATAATCAGTTGATAGTTTGTTCTATCATATATAGTTCCTAACTAGATTTTGCAGTAAAGTAAAAATTTAAAGGAAAAAAATATAGTTTGTGTCTGATGTGATAAACAAATATTGAACAGCAAGCCTTTTATGAACTTTATAACATATCCATCTGTGATTCATCTCTTAACTTTGTAATATGTTTTATTTATTTTCAGTTCGTGGCAGTATCATTCCTCATATAACACAAATTTCTGCTGTAGACTATGATTCTGGAGATACCTTTGATCAGTATGTTGTCCCAAAGATGCCAATCACAACAACTGCTCAACAAGTGACTGGAATTGTTATATGTGGTTCAAACTTGACTGTTAATGGAAGTCCAGTACAATCATTGCCTATAAAGGAGACATTAGAACGTTTTTGTAAATGGCTGGAAAAGAAACCAAAGGTGTTCCTTGTAGCTCATAATGGGGGGCGATTCGACTTTCCTGTCGTGATGTCAATTGTAAAGAATGTGAACTTTCTTGAATGTTTCTTTGACTGTGTTATTGGTCTAATTGACACATTGCCAATTTTCAAGAAGGTCTTTCCGGGACAGTCGTATAAACAAGAAGATTTAGTGGTTAGGCATCTTCAAACAACATATGGGGCACATAATGCTATTGAGGATGTTGTGTTTTTGAGAAAGCTCATTCTTTTTACAAAGTTGCTGTACCGGAAATCATTCATTTCAGTTTTTCACCTAAGCTATGCTCAATTCAGTAGTGTTCCATAGAGAGAAAGCTAGAAATATCAGGAGCCTGGATGTGCTTATTTCTAGCAGTGTATGCAAAGCTGCGACTGCGAAGAACATAGCAGGGTCTGGTCTAAATCTGTCTCGTCTGCAGAGAATTTACAGTCGTGACGGGGAAGATGGGTTACAGAATACTTTTACAGTGAAAAATAGTGAAGGTCAACCTAGAGTGACAAGCTCGAAACGTGTATTGGAGACTGTTATCCCAAAACTGGCTGACTTCCTTAAAAAACGAGAGTGAATTTAATGTTAAAGTGAAAAAAAATGTGAAAAATGTTAACATTATAGGACACACTGTTGGTTAAGGATTATTTTAGTGAACAAAATGCTTTACTGTGCTGTTAATTGTAAACACACCTTTTAGTGGTATAATCCTCTTGGGAACTGGTGAAGAAATGATTTCTGTTTTTTTTAGAGTGGGAAAAACCTTAGATTTTTTCAATACTGTTGTAGAAAATAATACAAACTATGATTATATGTTCAAAGTGTAAAAAATAACAAGTTCTGATGTTTGCTTGAAGCTTTTTCAAAATTTCAGATTTTGCGTGCTCTGTCGACAAAACTGACCCCATAAATAATTCTTTAAATGTTTTGAGAGTTTTAGACGGTAAAAAGATTTGATTTTTTTATATAATGCATGTAATATAATACAGATAATTTTGCTGTAATTATTTTTGCTTGCCCCATTATTATTTTTTAATTTTTTGACTCTTGTAAGTGTTGGTCGGAGACAAATATTTTCAAAATGGCGTATTTCTGGATTTTTGCGGAGTACTAAAATAGTGTATAGATTTCATTGTTTGATTCTATTGTCTTCTTTACTTTGTATTATTATTTTCTGGTGCTTGCTGAAGTTAGAAGTTGTAATTTGATTACAGTTTGGTTTTAAAAATGTAAATAATATGACATAAACATATGCTGGTCGTCGTCCATTTTACCCCGTCGGATTGCGTATCGGTTTCATGGCCAAAATGTTTATTTCTTTATAATTTCACGGTTAAATTTCACTAGAATTGTCCAAATAATGAAGACAATGTTTTAGAACCAAAATATAATTGATTTGATTAATTTATTAAAATTCCTCATTAAGGGCCTAATACCTTAAGGGTTGTTGAATGCTATAGACAATAGCAAATATAGGGTGAGCATCGGAAAGCTGAGGCAGAGACAAAGTGTTTGGTAATCTACTGAGACAGTAGGAGAGTTCCAGCTTATAGACGAGGTTCAGCGTTATTGGCGAAGTACAGCCAAGGCATCGGGGTTATACCTATATGGTAGTTGAATACTATAAGTGATATCATATAGGCGCTGAGCATCCAGGAGTCAGGGCAATCGTATTAGGTTACAGCTTCAATTAAGAGGACATAGGCTGAGCATCTATGCGATAGGACTCGTATGTTGTTGATTCAAAGACATTGTCTGACGGGAACTTCGACAAAAAACCAGTCAAGTATAGTATCTCCAGCCTATAGGAGTTTGAGCTGATTTCATTAGTTGAAGGTTGATAATTGAAACATTGAATGAGTTTTGCCTGATCCCTGATATAGCTCATAATTGAAATCATTTACGAATCATTGGTACACGAATCATTTAGGCAAGGTAGCCAGAGGATAATTTTATATACTGTATAGTGGGATATATTCACGGTGCCAAATGTTCACGTTTTTTTAAGAGTTTTGAATTCACGGTGTCTTGATTTCGCGGAAACTACCTCGTCCGCGAATTATAAACCTTGGTTGCAACAAAAGAAAGGGAAGACACTCTTCCTCAAATAATAACAAACACGCCAATAAGTATGTCGTTGTCGTCTGAATAGAGACGCATATAGGGTATAAAAGAAGCTACTAGTAATAATTCTACACTTGTGCGAAATTTAGTTCTGTAATGCATTGAAATAATCTCGCCACTGTTTTATTAAATATTTAATCATTTATCGACTCCTTACGACGTACTCATACAAACCGCATGTTTATATTTAATCCAGAAATTACAATGAAAATGAACAGAAATAAAATTATCTCACCGCGTCTGCTAAACTTATTTGACTGATTCGATACACATGACAAGTTGTACGCATATAATTTTCGTCTTTTTTATGAACATTTTTGTGCTGATAACTTTTGCCACATCTGGTTCTTGTGTTCTTGGTGTTACGTGTATTCTAGTCTACGAAAAGTCGGAAATTATGGGAAAATGGCTACATAAAGGGAAGTACGGTACAAAAAGGCCGCCTTTAATAATTTTGCCGGATCCAACGAAATTAAATAATGATGAAAAGGCAACTGCAATTAACAAAATTCGATTTGTAAAGTATAACCGCTATATAACAAACAATATAATGTTTTTCACACCTTTATTTCTCATGTGCATAATTTCTATATTTATATGATCGGAGCAATTACTGATAAAGGGAATAGACGATAAACACTAGATCACCCTGTTATTGGCCGTCCCTTGGTGAAATGTGTATGTTCGCGGTAACAATAAATCGCAGTGTTTAGATTTCGCGCTGTCAATGTTGACGGCGAATATAGAGAAAATTAAACCTCCGCGAATATAACCCGCTATACAGTACGAGATATTTGGTCTCACCAGCTATACGTTTTAACAAAGGACATTCTACATCGTTTGTCAGCTAGTCTAAGACATAGTCACCTTAGCGATTGGACCCATTTCCTTGTTCAAGATACTAAAGGCATAGGAACTTCCCTGAGTCATATAACCCGTATCCTGACAATGTTTGCATAATTTTTATTTTGAAATTAAATTATTTGATTCATTTTCAAAACTTCCAAATATACCGATGAAATCTTGTCCCTTTAGACTTCATTCAATCTTAATTAATTGGAATCCATAAAATATCAGTTACGATGGTTCTTACGTGGATGAAAAATTTCTATGATTTATATGTAAATGAAACCTCATACAACTGTAAATCAACATATTTTCCATTAAATGGAATTAATAGGTCCATATTTTGGTAGATATTTGCCAATAATTAGAAATCAGCTAGTTCTAAGCGGATTTTACAACATTATTTGGAATAATTTCACGTGTAAACATTACCTAAAACTTATCGTTAAGATGCCCGTTTTATTAATTAACACACAGGCTGCAATTTATGTATGATACGACTTACGAACCAAACTATATTCTTCGTTTTTTTTTTAAAATAATGACTTTAATATATGAGTATATCAGACATGCAGAACTACCTCAAACACATATGATTTGGTCTGAAAAATAAATATTTCCAGGCGGGAATTTTATATCAGGAGTTAGATCACACTAATACAAAAATGGTAATTACCGCAATTTCTGAAATATTCAATAATTTGACATCTGTAATATTTGATATTTCAAACTTCTTTACATATTTGTAAAGTGTGTTGCTCTACGTTCTAATTATTTTTGTAGTTAGCTTACCTATCAGTGACCTTGTTGTTATACTTGGCATCTTTCAGGTAATTTTGTCACCTGCAATATATACAAAATAGTTTGCGCATCTGAACAATAATTGTGCTCAGGTTTTAAAATCACATTTTATATATTTTTGCAATGAAAAGATTACTCTGCAAAATCTAATTTCCCGTTAAGATACAACTGCGACAAAATATAACGAAATACAAACCATTTTACGAAATAAAGGTTTTAGTCAGGATTTGATCATTTTTCATATTATTGTTGCAACGGACAATAAGAGGACCAAAATGCTCATCGGCCGCTGACCAGACAGGATGAGACACGGATGACCCGTCATGAGTAACATCAGTGAAAGTTATTTCTAAAATCAAGCATAAATTACTCGCAATTAAGAGTGTAATTTCTCCTTTATATCAAAGGTTTCAATACAGTCCAATTTTCTCGAGAGACCACGTGAGGCCATTTGCATTAAGAGACCACGAGAGGCCATTTGCATTAAGAGACCACTTTTTCAGTACCCAGTTGTGTTGTTAAAGAAAAGAGTGTTTTGTATTAAGAGACCATTTGTGCTAAGAGGCCACTTTTTGTTCTTCCTTTAGTGGTCTCTTAATGCAAGTTGTACAGTATATGTTAGGATATTTTATATTGATACATTTCCCGGTATCTGCATTGAAAACGATGGTTTGAACATTGTTGTCATTTTCGTACAATATCAGATTGTTGCATACATATAACCTAAAGCTAAATATTAGCAATATTTAAAAGCCGAGCTGTAATGCCCATTGGTATTACTTAATTTTCAATCAATGACGACAGGAAGAAATCAGCTACAAATAGCCAAACCATTTTCCATTTCTTAATTTTACGAAAACTGTTTTACAGTTGAACCTGCTTTAAGCAGCCACTTGCCTTTAGCAGCCGGACAGCTGGCTTCCAAAATTGACTTTTTATTTCATTTTCAACTCGTGATAAGAAGCCCTGTACTTTTAGAAGTAAGATGATGTTGCACCCGTAGTTAATTGCTTAATACAAGTTTCACTGTTATACCGAGTTAACAATGATATCATCAGTTGACAGATGAACAAATTAAATCTGTGTTAAAATTATTGTATCAGTTATCAAATAATCCTGCTGAAATTGATAGCATTCAGGGATAGCAAACATCATAATTTGAGCATCAAATATATCTGTGCCGTAAAAGCAATGCAGACTCTTCTGAATTACATTTTTGACAAACAGATCTTTACTATATACAAATAACCTATCGTAGTTGAAAAATACCATTAAAATCACAATCCAGACTTGTTCACACGTTTTCGCTATAATGATATATATTTACAAAACAAAAATAAACATGTACCAAGTTACAAGTTGTATCTAAAATAACAAGTGTTAACTTAGACTATATGCAAGATAACAAAAACAAATTTTAAAATATGCAAAAAGGCAACAACACTGACAAAAACAACATTTACTCAGTTATTAATGACAAACGAGTGTATTTCAGTTTCAAGATTATAGCTGCATGTGTGATTATGTTACATTTACCAAGATACAAGGGCATGTGGACGACTGTCTACGGGTGACTAAATGAAACCATCGAATGCAAGAGTGGCAAGCCAATCGTGCAAAGATGGTCTCAGACTCAGGGTACCCGTCTCAGAAAGTTAACATGCCAGATGAAGTAATTGTCAGTACTGGTATAGTTTCAGATCTCAACGGGGGAATTAGCTAAGTTGTGATTGGCATGCTTAAAGAATGATGCAGTTCGGCATTGTCGGAAAACGGCACTGAAATAAAATTACTAGCATGAATATTTATTACGAGATGGAGTATTATGAACTAAAAATGTGAATAAACATCGCACGAGTTGTCTTCTACGTTCTTGTCATTATCTTCTACAATATACGCCTTGTATTTTGACTTTACAATATTAAGGATGATTCGGCGTTCCATTACACGCTCCCTGGCCTCAAGTGCTTCTGATTTTCTCTCATATTGTAACCGTCTTCTCCTGTAATTATAAAGAGATACATTCTCTGAAGTATGTATTTGCTAAACAAGCAGCGGTCTTGCAATTTACATTTTAGCAAGTCACATTAACGGGTCAAGAATTAAAACACAGACTGAAGTAAAAGTTTAACCTGAGAAATTAATAACACAGATGTAGATATATTGCAATATTTGTATGATATATTTGTGAAATAGCATAATAAGATAAACACATGTGTCTGTATTAGTAAAAGGAAAGCCATTCAGTCTTCAGTACCCCATAGTCGAGGAAGAAATGATGTTCTTAGTATACAAGGTTTAATGCCATATAACAAAATGATTAAATACAAAATAGCTTCTGGTCAGTCACGTAATAAGAACGTGAATGAATTCAAAGTACACTATTCACTGACTGACCCATGTACAATATGGAAGCCTGATACATGCAACAGATCATGCATATATCAATTGCTTACCTATGATAACACCAAAAGTTAATTGCAAGAAAAACTAGACACGCAACTGTAATGATGACGTATGGTAACCATAGCAACGACTGTTTCGTTTCCTTGTACTTGTCTGTAGTTGTCACATTCAGATATGGCGTCATTAATGGTTTCTCCTCATTCTCTGTAAAAAAATTAATATAAAGATGTTTATATTAACAGCTTAATATGCAGAACAAATGATTTCAAAAGAAATCACGTTTAAGGACATGACGGAGAAACATTTTAGTGTCAAAAAATCAAGTGTCACTGGTTAACCATATATAACTGAACTAAAGTTACAATTAAGCTTAAACTAACATATTAAACCACCCATACAAAACCTTTCAAATGACCATTGAGCTTTGGTTGGTTAGATTTTCGGAAAGAGGTTTCGACCCACATACAGATTATTAACAAACACAAACATTCTGACTGATTATTAGTCTCGTTATATTTACAATGTATCATTTGATTCCCATAGTGAAATATGTATGATCTGTTTCATTTATTCAAACCCTTGATCACGTTTGTTTCATTGTTCTGTAAATAATTCACTCGATCTCTAGAAATTTACTTTATTAACTTTGAACACTTCAAGCAGATTTGAAGTCATTATAAGCACTTTTACAAAAGTTCTATTTAATGTGTCATCAAATGTCTGAACTATCTTAGAATCAAAACATATTACGTACATTGTATGTTTGATTCTTCCGTTGTTGGCTACACTGTTTTAACACGGTCGAAATTTACATTTATTTAAGCCGTCAGATCAATCAACATTAGTTTTGCAAGAAAAATGTTTTTTTTTTTTTTTTTTTTTTTTTCACAAACTATAGTGTTATGTATTTCTGACTACAATGCTACATTATGTATTTGCATTCTACAAGTAACAAAACAAAATACAATACGATATTTCTCAGGTTTTTAGATAGCTTTTAGAGAAGATAATTATTCTTATCTGTAGAATGTAAATGCTTTTATCTTTAACTGATAGTAAACAATCCCATTCTGAAACAAAGTCGATACAACTGCTCAAAAACTTTTCGTCGGAATTTGTTAATTTTGTTTGATTTACCTGTAGGGAAATCGTGCATGCTATTCCTTTGAATTATTCATATGCCTGTATATTTTCCTAGACTTTTCCTATGACCTGATGCATTGAACAATACTATTTTATGTTTATAACAAATTGGCAATAAACTGAAAACATCACAAAATTGTTCCCTAGGGAACAAATAATCTGTAAAGATGTAGATCTATTATTATACAAAAGTCGGCGTATGGTTCAATATTTTAGTGCCAAAATGAACTGCATAAAGTCACCCCATAGAAACATATCCAATACTTATCATGGAAATAAACGAAATAAAACAAAATGAAGAATCAAGTCGTTGATTCAATCATGTAAGTATTCTAAAATTATCATCAAGCATCAGATTAATAAAGTCTGGAATGTCTACCGTTTAGTTTGAATTTCCTTGTTACATACTGCATGATTGTTATAGGTATCAATTTCGCTGAGTATACATTTGTACTTTCCTATACAGACAACTTAATTATTTTTGTCCATAATAGATTCGATATAATTTTTACTTCACTTGTAGTTGAATTTTAATAAACTTTGTTTATTCCAAAGCGTATTGTTAAAAAAAGACCAAGACATCAAAATATGTTTATATATTTTAATACTTAATGGACAGTAAAATTATTTCTCTAATAACAATTTCCCTGTCCTGGTGTTTGGAAAATGTAACAAATGGCAAAACTGTCTTAATTTCGGATATATAATGAAACTGGAGACATGAAATATTAAATATGACCCGATTGTGTCCTATCAAAATGATAACCTCAATCTACTTTTTATAGATTTTAGAGTTTTCGTTGCTTTGAAACAGTGAAAATATAATATCTTATTTCACTGACATAATTCAGTATGTAAACGAAAAGTATAGAATATAAGGCATTCAACTTCCTTTATTCTACTTAAAACTGTGTATATATCATACATTTTTGTACATACGCATGCAAAGTCAACACAATTTTTCTCTCATAATTCTAACTTCCAAGGAATTACCTTGAAAAAGTTCTCCAACTCCAATTACATGTATCTGATTAGCAAAAAAATTTCCATATCAAACTTTACTCATCCATTATCCAGTCATTTTATTTTCTAAACACACAAACAAATTTGAAGTATACAGTTTTTCTCACAAAACGTATTCATTTTGCTCAAACAGTATAGCGCCTATAAGAGTCTAAAATCCTTTTACAACGGCTTATTTTCATAATATGTATGCAAATATCTCGTAACCAAGAAACAGAGACACATTATCAACAGCGGACCGATGGAAATTCATTAGCGCATAACTCAGGAAAACAATAACGTGATCTAAAGAAGCATTATAACACTCTGAGAAAATACCTTTATATGTCCCACTTGGCTCTGCATATGTTAAGATACATGACAAAATCCGATATTGGTAAATGTATGAGAGCTTGTGAAACTTAGTTCGTACTTATTTCATTTTACATCATTTTCTTTTCTTTCATTTTCTGCTTTTGTTTTTTTTTCTTTATAAATTGCATTTGCGGATTCTCATTTAAGCAACCCGCGGTCACACTAAACACAAGTTAGTAACCGAAATATATTCGTATACAGGATGGTAATAGTAACCGTTTGATATATTTGTAACATTATTGAATCCAAAGTAAACAGCAGTTCAAGATCTACGGGGGGTGCTCAACAAATACCCGGAAAATTGTTTCTTAACATATTGGCACAAATCGATGAATCTTTTATACAATGTAGATAAAGGGAACTTTAGCTGATATAAAATCGAATAAATGATAAGTAAATGCAGCACCATATGGTAATATTGGGGAAAGGCAACGATCATGTGGGATATTTAAGAAGAGACTAAGTATTTATTCGGAGCAGAAGGAACTACTAGTCGCAAAAGTAGGGGATAACAATTTAACGTTAATGAGACGATTTGGAAATTCAAAGCCAACAAGGTAAACTGATATGGAAAAGACATTATGTAAGTCCACTTCGTACGAAATACCGTAGCATACACGTACACAATTTTCAGTAGCTTATTAAAACTTCACGAATAGATAGTTTTGAATGGACATGTTTCGAAAATTTAACAAAGTGCATTATTATATTCTTTCTGAGACAGGATCATGTTGATTACATAAGTACATTCAAATTACATCTGATATCATATCTGTGAATGACTTATTTGCTTGCAGACGTTCTAAAGCATCAGACACTCAAATGCTTTTACATGCAGGCATTATTCTTATTGAGTGGTTTCTATGTCTTTGCGAACCTTACGATTTATTTCCTGACAGAAGCACGCCATTTTATTAAATTGTATTTGAAACTGAAGTCATTATATCTGTCTTCGATATTTATTGTCATTCCTGTCAGGACTTTGTTGAGCCCAAAAACCTTGTTTGTCTCAAGCCTTCAGGACGGTAGATTGCATTTCCACTACCGTTTACGAAGAGGCTAAATCAAACCAAGCCTGCATCATTTTCGTTTATGTCGTGTTAGGCGACCTGTGGTGTTCCACCTTTTTAATATATTTTCATTGCGCATTAAAAATATCTCAACCGCACAATGGACGTTTGAACATTCAAAACAAGATGGAATTATAATTAGGTATTTTATGTTGCTGAATATTTTGATATCGTCAAAACAATAGTTTTCATTTGGTTGTTAATCTGTAAACATAGACGTATAAACATGTAAAGTGAAGTGGATTAGATAAATTAAAAAAAAAATAAAAACCTATTTTCAAGTTTCTCCGTTCACTCTTACAGCTGCGTTTGCGTTTTAACATACATTTAATTTACTTCAAAATAAATGCCACTGTGTCAGCATGGTAATTTTCTAGAAACGACTACATCAGAAGGAAAAATGACGTAATCTAAAGTAAATCATTTCTGCATTAGTGATGCAGTACAAAGATATAACAAATATCTGAGACTGGCCACAATGCCGCATTCACATTTGTTATATATATGTAAAGAGATGATAAATACATCGCTGTTGTAGAAATTATTTTATTTTACTTTTTGTCTTGATGATGTTATTTCATAGCCGTAGTGTGCAATTTATTTCGGAATATGGCAGAAGTGTATACGTTAATGCAGCTATATTTTGATACCTTACACAACTGTGATTGTTTATTTAGTGATTTACGTAAACAATATTTTCCTTTTTACACCTGAGCATTATAAATATAACTTGAAGAGAAAGAGGAAAATGTGCACGAACACATATCTAACTTTTCAAAATACAAATTAAATGTAGAAATTTTAGATATATGATGAATTTACGGTGGTAATGAAGAAAGCAAACAGACTTCTGCTTGATAAGTAACACCACATGTATAAGTAACGTATACTCTACACAACTTGAGATTGTAGACTACGGATATTGCTGAAACAGATTATGTATTTTTTACAAATCACATGGCTACTTTCGACTACCAGTAAGGCACTTCAAATCTTCTAAACATATCCCTCTCTCTCTCTCTCTCCCTCTCTCCCTCTCTCATACAAGATCTAAACATTGGGAGTATATTGTTTGTTAGGAGTCTAAGGTATTTGTTTTATGTCCTATTTTCTTTACTACTTTCATGCGAATATGTCATATCACTATAGAAAATAGACAAATTAGAAACCTGTGTCGTAAAAACCAGACCAGAATAATTTGTGCTAAATTATATACTGCTTTATGCCTACAAAATTACGAACGGTTGTGATCTTAAAGTGTAACGCAATCGATATTTCATTTGAACAGATAGGGGATAACAAAAGAGAAATATCGTTTTTACAGTGACTCAAAGGATTCCATTTATCTCCCACAGGTTTGCCTGCCTGTGTATCCCTTTAAATGCCCGTTGTTTTTGTTTTTACATACAAAAGAGGATACATCGAAATTATACAAAGCGTAAAGCTTAAGCTAAGCTGTCACTGCTTTGAATTCTTAAAATAAAGTTCCTTAATCATAAATTACGATACATTTTTCAATATCGATAACAATAACAGCAAAATATCATTTATAAAATCGATTAAACATAGTACTGAAAATAGTAAAATTCTTCCGTATCAAATATAAGTAGTAAGTCGTTTTTAGCGGCAAAAGAGTCACATTCAAAGTACAAATTAGCATGATATGCTGCTCTGTAGATATTCAATTAAAGTCTTTATATTTCCATGACGGCCACAAATGTAATTTATCCTTTGTGTTTAAATCATCACATCTATTGGTATATAACAGCTTTAGTATTACATGTATATTAAAATGTTCTCAAATGTAAACATATCCATTGTCTATAAACTCAACAAATAATTACCTTCCCTTTGCCACACAACGTCAACTATCAAACACGAAGTAATAATTTCCTTTCCGTCTTGCCTACACAAAATAAACATGATAAACAAATAACGTTAATATCTTAGCAATATCAGTAAGGAAACACTTTGCTGAACTTTTGTTATTATTATTATTATTATTGTATCAAATGTAAACAACAGATAGTAGTCCAGTAAATATTTACCCGGGAAACTGTGTTACAATGTCAGCAGTAAAGCAATGGTAACTCATTAGTGCAAGTCTCAAGGAAACAATAGATTTTCCCTCTAGACTTCTCATGTTAAGATACATGAGAAAATTTGATATCGGTAAATGACGTTTCTTCGAAGAGTCACTCGTTCAGTCGCCAATAAATTAAACTTGTAACATTGCTGATTATAAGAAGAAAGTGGGCTCAGTTTTGAATTCTAATTTGGAAACGGGTGTTCATTGTCTTCGAAAATGCTAATAATTTTTTTATTATCCTTTATTTTTAAACCGCTTTTCTAAAAAACGATAGAATTGAAAATACGTAAAAAACGCTAAACGTGTACAATTTGTTTCAAATGAATACCAGAGTTTTCATAATCTTGCTCTTTGAATAATAAACCTTTTGTATAAAAATATAATTATAATTCCTCTCTCGACTATTACTGTAAGAACTTGAATGATGTCTTTTTTCTTAATGTGTTTTATAATTAATTACTTCCATTTTTATACATGCAGGGCTTTGTTCTTGGACATAATTTATTGATTGAGCGGGGTTAATTTATTCACAATCCTTCCAAATAGTTCAGTCGTATACGAATAAGGTCTAAAGAAATGTAAATAAACTTGCAGTCACGTTTTTTCTTGCATGAATTTCGATTCATGTGTGTTTATCCTTAGTTATCTCAAGGCTGACATTTTTTTTTCACGATTTTGTTTGGACCGGTAGAAATTCATCAAGATTCTTTGTAAATGTTTTCTTCTTTTTGTTTCTATTTATATCATTTCTTTTAGTTTGTTTTGTTTTTGTTTGTTTGTTTGTTTGTTTTTTATGCAAGTTCGCTTGAAACTGAGGCAGTCTTATCATAACACTAGTTGTTTTACATCGGTTTGATATAATTATGCTGTTCTAAAAATACATGTGCTGTAGATCAATCAATTGTATAAGCACTCTTACTATAAACATACATCGAGTGAACACTTTTTATTTTAGACATGAAGTCTTTTTAAAAGCATTATATTTCCCGAAAGCACAAGATTGTTAACAATTATTTAATACATGCTCAAAGCGAGCTTTGATCTCCTAAAACATTACAGGGTTCTTTGATGATAATGGTCTTATTTGTAAAAGACAACACCGTTTTTTTACCACAATCTGCAGTAATTCTAAAACTTGAAGGGGTTTTCGTTTATCAGATAAGAAGGGATAGCTGTACTAAATTCCCGTTGGTTGTCTTGCTACTGTTTGGAAAATCTATTTAGTGTCATCCGAGTTCTATTCAAAACGGATTGATGCTGTCACGTAATAAAGATGTTTTATGTCGTTCCGCTCAGTACAAAACTATTGTTTATTATGATCATAGTTTGTTAAGACGCCTTCTTTATAGAATATTATTGATTTCTGACAATGTCAGAAATGTGGATCTTTTTGAATGATTTCAAAGCTATGCAAAAGTATAGAATAGCATGACTGAGTTTTTTTTCTTAGCTTATGTTTGATTGTCTACAATTGTTGAATAATCAGTGTCCAAAATAGAAACGGAAAATCTTTTTTTCTGTTTTGGTCCAAAATGTATTTCAGCGGTCAAAATAAAGGCATTTGCGTAACAAAATATGACATTTTGTGTAGTCTGTACGAACTTGATCACCAAATGACGTAGGGTTTCATCGGGAATTCCCGACCAAATATTTCGATTCCATGTGTTCCATTTTCAGACGTTATTTATACGGAAATGTTCACTTAAACTATTCAAGCACCAGCATGTAGGATTTCATCGGGAATTCCCGACCAAATATTTCGATTCGATGTTTTGCATTTTTCAGACGTTATTCATACGGAAATGTTCACTTAAACTATTCAAGTACCAGCATGTAGGATTTCATCGGGAATTCCCGACCAAATATTTCGATTCCATGTTTTCCATTTTCAAACGTTATTCATAATTGTGGTGTAGTGAACAGCAACAATGTACTCTGAATTTTAGAAGAAGAAATTAAGTTGCTTGATTTTTAAACAAACAAAGAACGACAAAGTAGGGTGTTACTGTGAGCTTTATTATTGCCTTAAACTAACTACAGCCCAAACTAGTACTACTTATATAACTAATATGCGTAGCGCACCAATATACATATAATGTGAATTCATTAACTATATAATTATTAACCAAATAATTATAGCATAACCAAACCCATGAAACACTACACATATGGTAATTATTTAAGTAATAATTCATAACAAAGCATGGGGAAAGTATATGAACAAAATTACTTCAATTTACACAACATTATAAAATACACGTGACCCTCCGATAATAGAATATAATATACATGTGATGATCAATACAAAGTATCGTTTAATTCACAGAAAAGATGTACAAAAGATAATAGGTAAGGGTAGATTTATCGGAAACCCAGAACACCAGAATCACAGCCTCGGGGCGTAGGCCCACAAAAGAGAAGCTATAACGAAAAATTAAACCTAACAGATAATGCCAATTAAGGGAGGATAAGGAGGATTTTTTACGATCAAATTCCAAGCGCTAACTCGTAAAACATAAACTGGGCTAAAAGGTCAGAAAATCTCAAGGCTCCCTAGAAAAGTCACGTGACAGCCAAGAAGGCGCTGCAAAGGGGTGCCGCTGTCTGATTGTCTAAACGAAATTAAGGAACTTAATTCTATGAAAAATTCTATGCACGTGATCCTGAATGCACCATGCATAAACAAAAGAAACAGAAAAGGCATTTTGCTGAATTTGGCGGCCTAACAGCTTGAATATAGAAGCCGGCATGGCGGCATTGCATAATCGCGCATGTATTGTAAAAAAATGATTTAGAATATACGATAAATATACAAAACAGAAATATCCTTTTCGCTACCTTAACGTACTAAAACGTATAAGCGTATGATGGCCCCTTCAAACTTCCGTAGAAACAACATTTATTACACGAAACTTTTTATGCCCCCGAAGGGAGGCATATAGTTTTTGAACCGTCTGTCCGTCTGTCAGTCTGTCGGTCTGTCAGTCTGTCGGTCTGTCAGTCTGTCAGTCTGTCCGCAATTTTCGTGTCCGGTCCATATCTTTGTCATCGATGGATGGATTTTCAAATAACTTGGCATGAATGTGTACCACAGTAAGACGACGTGTCGCGCGCAAGACCCAGGTCCGTAGCTCAAAGGTCAAGGTCACACTTAGACATTAAAGGACAGTGCATCGATGGGCGTGTCCGGTCCATATCTTTGTCATCGATGGATGGATTTTCAAATAACTTGGCATGAATGTGTACCACAGTAAGACGACGTGTCGCGCGCAAGACCCAGGTCCGTAGCTCAAAGGTCAAGGTCACACTTAGACATTAAAGGATAGTGCATTGATGGGCGTGTCCGGTCCATATCTTTGTCATCGATGGATGGATTTTCAAATAACTTGGCATGAATGTGTACCACAGTAAGACGACGTGTCGCGCGCAAGACCCAGGTCCGTAGCTCAAAGGTCAAGGTCACATTTAGACATTAAAGGATAGTGCATTGATTGGCGTGTCCGGTCCATATCTTTGCCAACCATGGATGGATTTTCAAATAACTTGGCATGAATGTGTACCACAGTAAGACGACGTGTCGCGCGCAAGACCCAGGTCCGTAGCTCAAAGGTCAAGGTCACACTTGGACGTTAAAGGTCATTTTTCATGATAGTGCATTGATGGGCGTGTCCGGTTCATTCATAATTTTAACATGTCCAAAACATTGCGGAATGATACTTATTTCACTTGGGTATTGATTACATTTTACTCGGACTTTATCATAGACTCCCTGTGTAAAATCTCAAACTTTTAACTAAAATAAAGGTATTAAATCGATATAATAATTCAATGACACTTCAAAGTTTTATTGTTTGTAGCATCATCTGGGGTATGTGCAGTGAAAAAACTTTATTTGATTTCTTAAATAGTGTGATATTTATTTCTGAAGTCACTATATGTTCATTGTAAATATACTTCGTTGTACCCAAGTGGAAACTGGCAGGTACTCGAAAATGCAACTCTCTGATTGGTCAGTTAGAACCCCTAATGTACTGTGATGTCATGATAAAGTTATGAATATCTTTGTCATTCATGCATGGATTTTAAAATAACTACGCATGAATGTGTGGCACAGTAAGACGACGTGTCGCGCGCAAGACCCAGCTCCGTAGGTCAAAGGTCCTAAACTCTAACATCGGCCATAACTACTCATTCAAAGTGCCATCGGGGGCATATGTCATCCTATGGAGACAGCTCTTGTTTGAAAATATTTTTGAAATGTCTAGGCCTGCAGCTCTCAAATACGGTTATATTTTACATCTGAGGCTTATACTGACACTCTCAGACAACATCAAAAATGACATTTTGAGCGATTTGATGAAGTTCCAAGTATCAATACACGGACACCTGTGGGATTTCTGTTTATCCAGAGCTCAAATATTTTTTCATAGATTAAAAGCTGACACGCTGCACTAAAGCCCAGGTTATGTCAATTCGTAATAAAGTGCTGAAAATTGACTTCTCAATAGCAAAAAACAAAAAACAAAAAACACACACACAAAGAGAAATTCACGCGCTGACTATCTACGAATCGAATGTGGCTTTCGTTTTCAAGTTTAGCATTTCTACTTTCATTTTATTTACTTCCGGAAATAGCTGAAGGTCCAGTTATGTCATTTTCTTTGTTGTCAAAAACACACATATGCCTGGCGAGATTGCATAAATATGTACTGGCCAGCCTAAGGATATAGCTTATTGTGGCTTGTACAATGTACATCACCCGCAATGCATACATAGCATATTTACAAGTGCCAGCTATCACATAATCAATGACTATGCATTTCAATAGGTAACTCAATAACAGTAAACAGTTGAGGTTGAACAGTATAAAACTATTAAGTAATAGAATTCAGAATAGAGTTTATCTTACACAGGGTATTTTACAGTATAATGCTAATCTATCAAGTTCCATCTTTTTTTCAAATAGTATTAAATCCAAGAATTTAAACAAACTTGGTCTAGTAAAGTAGTAAAGTGTATGACTATTTACTTCTTAATAGTATCACAAATCCATTAAATAACAAACGGTTTAGGTCTTTCCCAAACTGATGCATTGACTAAGGATTACAACTCTAAAACTCAGCAAATACAAAACCAAGCACACGAAACACTGTCTTCTGTGTCAGTGTAAGGTATAAAAAGAAACAAATAGTAAATAGATCAACGGGGCACTTCAAATTAACTCGCAACTGTCATATAAAATGCCGAACGAGCGCTAATGCAGGTTTTTAAATTAATATGAAACATGCACGCTTCACATTCGAATCAACTACCGAATAATTAATTCACAAACATTATTTATCAATTAGATTTTAAAGCAAAACTTTGTAAATCATAGTTTCCAAACTACCAAAGAAGTTAACTTGCCGGGAAAAGCTAGTCAAATCACAAAAACTGGAATAAAGAATGAACCTCATAAGCAGACGGTTTAGACATTAAAGCCTATTATTTGCCAGGAATATGCAGTTTTAACGCTGAATATATTAAATAAAAAGGTGTACTTTTATTTAAACAATTTAAACTTAATCAAATTTTTGTGTGTTCAAGATATAACTAGTATAAATCTTTGCAATGTGTACATGTGGTGTGTACAGTCAAGCCTTTGTTAAAGACCGGCTTTGAATAGAGACCACCTGGCTCTAAGAACACGTTTTAGCTGTCCCAAGGGTGTTTTTAAAGACAGGTTTGACTTTAATAAAACACACTGGCTGGAAACCTCTGTTTTCCTGTTTCGTGATAAATTTTGCCGATATTTGATGCTCTGTATCTTGTATCAAAAGCTTACTTATTGCCAATTGCTTTTCATTAAAAGCAGACCGACAGAAAGATATTTAATATTTTGTCGAGGTAAACACTAGTTTTTTTGTCATACCATTGAAACATATATACATTAAGATGTTGTTATTTGATTTGATACAAACAACGTAAAAATTAAGCATGTTGTGGTGTAACAGTTACTAAGGTTTACCCTAACTGAGTACCAGAATGATACTAAAGCTCTGCCTCAAAGTGTGCTGTATTTAAGGAAAACTGTCTATCGGATGACTAAAATGTTTTTCTCGGAGCACACACGCAAATGACCATTAGAAAATAAACATGTCATAATTCCTATTTAGTCAGCTTGTCAAACAATTAGTAACTGAACAAAAACAACAATCATGACGTGGACAGAGGGTAGTTAACCTGGGCGATATATCATGACCTGTCACTTTCTCACATGACCAAGTGCTGAAATTATTTTAAGTAGCATTCCGAAATTCTTCTGTGTGTGACTTATAACTTGACCGAAAAACAAGATGAATAATGCTTATCTAATAAGTAAAATGAATTCTTAAAGTCATTATACGACAATGTTTGAATACAATTATTATTCTTTCATGAAACATAAATTGTTATCAAGACGAGTTTTGTACATTTTACAACTATACACGGTAGTTTGTTTGTTCGTTTGGGTTTAAACGCCGCTTTTCAACAGTATTTCAGTCATATAACGGGGGACACACAGAACTGTTATTTAGATGCGTAGATCTAAAAGTTTAACACTATTTACAATAACAGTGTTCTCAGTATGAATGCATTATAAATAATTTCTGATAATTTTCTAATAATAACCTGTCTACATGTACCACTAGTTCAGTAAATTATGACACATTTGGCCTTCGTTAATGATATGATTTAAACCGTTTTTTTATAGTTCGATGGACATACGAAAAATATATTTGTTTTTAAGTGAGTTGGTTTTAGCTGCCAGACAACCTAGTATTGTTTTATGGCAGGTTAATGCAGGATCACTATGCTATTTAAGCGCGTCCGTGTCAAAAGTGTAAAAACACAGTGCTTTACGCGTACGGAATAGTGTTATAATATATTTATGTAATTGGGTTTGATCTTTTCAGTAGGAATGTCGGAGATTTAATGTAAGACAAAAACTATGGGGTACTACGAATACTAAAAAAGCTTTAACTAATAGGTGCAGCGCGCCAAAACATTCATGCTAATTCAACATATGTAAAATTACTAAACACATAATTCTCAAATATCTAAAAGGACGAAATACATTGACATATGTTCATTAAGTAAGAATATAACATTTTTTTGTAAGAAAACATGCAAAAATGTAAAAATTACACATCGATATAAAATAAATATGTCCCTCCAAAAATAATAATATACATGTAATCAACAATATAAAAGTACCGTTCAATCACTAGAGTATTTAACAATCTAATTGCAAGGCCTGTTGCATACAGTTAACAATTTTGATAATAGGAAAACAAGTAAAATATATACAACAGAAAATAGTTAATTTAATTAGTAAGACAACGGTTCGTGCTTTAAACTGTATTACATAACGATACTAATACGCGCGTTAGCTGTTCAATATCCTGTTATATGTTTAAATACAAATAGAACAATTTAAAGGTAAATCAGATATTAGATTTCTAATGTTCTATTTAAATGAGTTCTGAAACAGAAATATTACGTGGAAATGGTATTTTGAATACATTTAGTTTTAGAAATAGCTACAGCATTTGCAGAATGATTTACTTTCGTTCCTTTCAAATGTAGACATTTATAATTAATAAGGCAAATTACTATATAAATGGCGCAAGAGATTTTGTATTCAGTTTCTGTTATATAGAAGTTTACAATACAGCATCTAAAACAACACAATAATATCAATAGAATGAATCAGATATGAACAAAACGCAAAATTGCATATATGCCACAATTACGGATCATAATATATGTTCATGATGGTCCATAAATTAAAACAAACAGTGTTTTACTTAGAGTTAAGTAAGCTGTTACACGTTTGATCGTATAGTCCCTTTCCGTCGCCGCCAATAAATTTGTGTCTCTGTTGATTTTCTCACAAAAATTAGGTATCATATAACTTAAGACAATTTCAAGTTCATCTTTCTTGTTAAGCTTTCGCAATGCAAACTTTATTGAAACCGCATCCAACTGGCCTTTTTGAAAACTCCATTTACCATTATCAGCAAGAATTCAAATACACACCCTTTTCTTTGTCCATTCAATCACAGCAACCTGGAAAACATTTATCAAAAACATCATGTGCACGCTGAATGATTCATATATAGAATTCAATATACATGTATCTTCTTATACAGGATACAGTCAAAATTAATTTCTGCTATTACTAAAACATATTTTTTTCTTCATTGTAAAATATGTGAAATATAGGACTTAGTAAGCTGTAGGTACCACAAATACTCCACCAGGAGCACAGTGTGATAAATTAACTTGTCATTTAATATATTGTAAAACAGTCATACTACATTTTTATTTTTATATCACCGCTTTGTTACACAGGTAAATATTACTCATTATATATTTTACATATCGGCGACTGAATTTCGTTCACTGAATATCTGGTTGGTAACGTCATTTGAATGTATAACATTAGGGTTTTTTTATTAACGTCAGTTCTGTCAATTTTATTTCAGACTTTGAACAAATACATAACTATCTTACAATATTAATTTATATAGATACATATGTAATATAAGCTAATTATTAGCTTTGCATCGGGACATATCCACTTGTTATTTAATTGCAAAACATATGAGCCTCGCTATGAGAAAACCAACATAACTTTATAGTATTAATCAGTGCAGATCTGCTACTGACAATATATTTAAAAACATTACACATTTTATTTGATATTCTTGCATAAAAACTACTTTTTTGTCACTGGATCCGTACATGCATTAACGGGAGAAAACTCGTGTGCAAACAAGGCAATTTACGGGCTGTTAATACATGATTTTTATTTTTGAAATGCTTTGCCAGGGACGTATGTGTGTATATCTGCGCAGACTGATATTTGGCATCTGTATCTTGTTTCTTCCATTATAACCTCTTCTTGTAGCATTATAGATGCAATGTAATCTATAGTATGTTGAGCTGTATCAGTTTCCAACCCCATAGGTACTGCTCCCATCAATTTACGCACTAGCTTCTCTTAGAGTTTACTTCCTTTATGAATTATTGTAAATAACTTTGAATAAATAAGTACCGCGTGTAACTTGTGTTATTGCCCGTTTTAGGCATTATATTAATGATTTTCGTTAGTAATAGTCGGTTTGTTTTACCTGATTTTTTACAGAATTCATATAATAAACCTTATCGCATAGTGCGGCAATTTTCCTTTGATCTTTGCAGCATGTTATACATAGTAACACACATTATTACTACAAAACTGTGCTGATATCTTACAAAACTGTTGCGATATATATCAACACGGAAATCTCTATGGAGTTTCATAAGAAAAAAAGTGTTCCGATATATATCAGCACAGTAAAACTGTTCCGATATATATCGGAACACTTTTTCTCTATTGAGGTCCTATCAAGGGAGTATAATTTTTTCCTTTCAAAGAAAAGATGATTTTAGCTCCAGTTTACAGTTCACAGAGAAAGAATTGTCACAAAGACCTACATTTATAAAGTAAAAGAATAAATAAACTAGAATATTTCAAAAACTTGATAGTTATTGCCAAATTCAGAAATACATGAAATATATGAAATTCTGAGATTTCTCAAACGTTTCTTTTTCTTTGATTTTTTTTACAAACAAAACAACAAGTTTTACAATATGTCTGGCCAATGAAATGCAAAGATTTAAAACCAATGCAGAAATTTGTTGGGTACTTTTATCTGGGGAACACATTTTCTAAAACAGAAGTTTTAGTGTTTCAGTCAGCGAGGCGCAGAAAGGGAATCAAAATAGTAAAAATAATAATAAACAAATTTAAATGAAAATAATATATAAATTTTAATGATAAACTATGCGATAAAACAGTTATAATATGTAGTGCTCGTGTGTTACCAGGATATATCAGAGCTAGGGGTACATCTCGGTATTTTTCTCTTCACATATCTGTCTCGGCCTACCGGCCTCGACGATATGTGCAGAGAAAAATACCCTCGATGTACCCCTAGCTCTGATATATCCTGGTAACACACTCTCACACATACTATAACTATTACTTAAAAGCTAGTCACTAGCTTCGTACTCGTCCATACTCTAAGTGTATTCGTACTGAAAATAATTCGAATGTAAACTTGTTATTTTTAAAATTATGTTCCTGTTAAACAAAGGTTTAAGCTATATGTATAATGTAACGTTTGTAATAACTAATCACGCTTTTGGTAGTGTTGTTTTTATGTGTACCCCAGTTATGGATATTTAAAACATGTTTACCATTTCCAAATACAACCGAATGGTAACTAAAATTGTACCGGAATCGTAAAGTCATCACATATGAAAACAATCCATTTAGTCGTCGTGTAATGTTTTTTATGAAAGAATAGCGACAATGCACGTTTGTTTTGAGTATTAACGCCTGCAGAAGACCGTGGGATATGTTTGTGACCTCGACCTTCGGTCTCGGTCACAAACAATCCCACGGGCTTCTGCAGACGTTTGCTCAAGGTTACAAACATATCCCACGGGCTTCTGCAGGCGTTAATACACAAAAAACGTGTATTATCTCTACAAAAAAAAAAAACAACAGCTTATCATAACTATCGTGTTTACCTCAGCTGTGATTTCTTTATTACTACTGGTCTGTTTCTTTCTTTTCAGCTCATTTTCACCACCAGTAACCTGTAAAACCATCATAGTTTTAATATCAGTCATACCTATGCCAATGCGTGATGATACTAATATGTACATTTCATAATATTTTATACAGATTATACAGGCTTACGACAAAGATTAAAAGCGCAACCACCTAAATTGTTGTAATAAATCAAACGTTTTACAAACGTGTCATCTTTTGCAAAATAGCTCGTTTTAGATTAGGATTTTAGTCATTATTAAAAAAAGAAAACAAATATAGTAAACACAGTATATCTTATAAAACTAAAAACTAAAATAACTTGTAAACTCTCTTTCAGCGCAAAGTTTAAATAAATAAATAAAGTGTTTATTTGTTCTGTTCTGTTTCACCAAATGCAACACTAGTGAATGTTATTTGATCATACAAAGCCTTGTAAAACAAAGCTTCTTTAATTTTCATCCTTATAATAAAATATCTATAGTTAAATATCGGAAAAGAAATCCACTCTTAAATACCTGATATTTTCACTCTTAGACCTGACAAGATAATTTAATATAAATGAGGAAATTATTAGGACCAGAAGAGTAAAATGATTACTTCCAAAGAAAGTTTATTTAAAGTATACGTAAACTGATCCAAACTACGGTATCCTAAGACCAAAGTATGGTAGTATTTCTTTTCTACTTCTTCTTCTTCAAAAAAGAAAAGACGTTATATGTCTTGGACACGTATGTCTACGATACGGGGATAATTCGCCTCAAACTTTCAGAAATTACAATTTTTATTGCAGTTGATTGTCATAAATAAAAAATAATGATTTTTTTTAATGTTTTTTTTTTTTTTTTTTTTTTTTTTTCCATACGGATATAGATCTAGTACGCTAAGTTGCATACAGCGAAAACATATTGGATGTACAACTTCTCTTACACTTTCAGCAGTATCAGTTTCACACTTCTGTATTCTGAAGTAACTCCAACTTTACCACATAAATCAAAAGTGGAGGACGGACGAAACTTATAATTCATAGATCTGCGCTCCTTCTATTGAGCTAAGCCGGTGAGAAAAAAGAAAATAAGTGTAGGTTACTAGTTCATGAAATGAAAATATCCGCGCTCGTGCGAATCGTGACACCGAGAGCGCGTAACGCTCGAGGTGTTACCGCACGAGCGCGGGTATTTTCATTTCATGAACACCGATCTAAACGGTAAGTAACCGTCTTACACAGTGTCATTTTAATTTGTTATTTATTTATTTATTTATTTATTTATAAGTCTTTCAATCTCCCAGTCAAAAAAAAAAAACTATGTTGGGAATTAGTTTAAGGTTTAGCAGTATATCACAAAACAACAGATTTTTTAGTAAATGAACAACATCTTGACAAACAACTTATCTGTCCAATACATGTTTTACTGGTTTTTCCCACAGAGTTGGATACTTAAAATATGTGTAATGAGTTGTCCCCCTTTAAATAAGAATACCATTTGTAAAGAAATAAATGTAAACAATTGTCAAAACCGATTTTTACCTGGTTGTGTAAAGTTTAAACACTCGCACGATGTTGCAAATGCATCAAAACGAAAACATGTAACAGCTTTCATAAAATGGCGAGTTTTTAAAACCGCTGGACTGTCCAGAAGTGTGGCCCCTTCATGCAGCCCCTTTCCAGAATTCAATACATATATAAGTAAATTGACAATGGTTTTGTAGAGTAATATGAATGTTTTATACGCTGTTAAATTTTCATGTAAAACAATGCATTCTTTCTATGATTTGATGACGTTCGAACTTTTTTCTTCGAAGTATGGACCTATACATTAACTTCAGCAGGTAAATTGAAATACGTAAAATGATATTAAAAAAGTTGATGAAAGTTCTGCTAATTCGCCAATGTAAATGCATTTATTGTTTGTTGGGAGTTTCTTTTATCTTTTAATGCACAACTTCACACTTCGGTTGCATGTTTATAAAACATTTTTCATGATAAACTTAGTTTATGACTCCGCATTTACGGTTTCGTCGTGGTCGTTATCATCATCAACATCATCATCATCATCATCATCATCTAACAACAATAATTAAAATGATTATTCACTACCCATGAACATCGAGCGTCGATCACCATAACCAAAAGGGGACCAGAAATATTTAAACAACACTGAATCCACTAACACTATTAGTAAGTTGGCTTAATATGTAGACAGCGAAATTGTCCATTGTAACAGGTATAAATATTTACAACAGACAAATCTAGAGTTGCTGAGGCACTTGCAGAGGGCACAGCCTTCTGATGAATCGACCAACAAACCCAATATCCTGGCCTTGGTCTACCCCTTATATGCAGTCAAAACTGAGGATTTCCAGCAAGTATGATCTTACATAAGCCTATATATTATCAACTCTTTATCTATGTTTCGACTTTAACTGCTCTGTGTAGGCCTGGACCCAGAAATATTTAACTGTAAGAGAAACTAGTTTAGAATGAAGTTGTTCTCGCTGGAAGCATAGAGAGCATGTAGTTATCGGAAGGTGGTGGGTGGCCTCTGGCCATGTTGGGGGAGGAGTGGGGGGGTGTCAGAGGTCTCTCTCGCCACCCGCCTTGGAAAGTTATGAAATACTGTCCTAGTAGGAGGGTCAGGGTTCTTCCCCTGGAAAATTTTGAAACACAGGTATTGTACTGTTACTTGTCTTGTTGACTCAAAATAAAATTTATCTTATCTTATCTTACAGGTGTAGCGTTTCTCGTATCGGGTGGCCTTGGTAGCTCATTTGGTAGAGCGTTGGCACGGTAAGCCAAAGGTCCGAGGTTCGAGTCCCGGTCGAGGCTGCACATTTTTCCTGAGACTGTTACATTTGGGGGCTCGTCCGGGATGCTCACCATTGGAGCCCATGCGGGCGAAGCAGTTTGGCTGGGGTGTGCATCTGAATTCGGTTAACAGTCTGCGGCAGACATTGGCCAGGAGTGCCAATTTAAAAGCATCCTGAGCATATTTCGATTGTTGTAACGAGTGAACAAGAAGTCAATCTTGATAGAAATTTGCTCTATGGAAATAGAATATGCAAATATTGACCTTCTAAACAAAGGGCTCGAATCGATGAGAAAGTTTTAAAATGATGTGGAATTTAATCTCAATCAGTCTTGTGCAAAAAAGTACGTATTAAAGATGATAACACTGTAATTCTTATTGCCCATTGTTAAATTCAAATATTTTTGTAACAAAAAACAAAAATTATATAACTGAACAGGTTTACAAAAATTTGCACAACGCTGAAAGATTTAAAGGCTCGAATCGAGGAGAAAGCAGCATAAATTTTGAGAAAATATTATTTCTGTGCCAAAACAGTTGCATGAATCTTGAAGTGGAGGTGGGGCGGGGGGGTCTGCATGGCCCCTCGGTCAGGCCCAAGCGTCCCTTGATCCGGGCCTGATTATATACGACTGTCGAGAATAAAGTATCTACAAACAATGTGCACTCTCTGTTTTGTAAAACACCCCGAATTGTAAAGTCAAGCGTAAGTCGGAACTTACGCTAAAACTTATCGTAAGATTTTTTGTAAAACGGTACCCAGCTGCGGCCAACTTTTTTAGGTTACACACTACTAAATGTTTTAGGTTAGAGGGTACTAAATGTTTCAGATTAGAGGGTACTAAATTTTTAAGGTTACACACTATTAAATGTTTTAGGTTAGAGGGTACTAAATGTTTAAGGTTAGAGGGTACTAAATTTTTTAGGTTACACACTACTAAATGTTTTAGGTTACACACTACTAAATGTTTAAGGTTAGAGGATACTAAATGTTTAAGGTTAGAGGGTACTAAATTTTTTAGGTTACACACTACTAAATGTTTTAGGTTACACACTACTAAATGTTTAAGGTTAGAGGGTACTAAATTTTTTAGGTAACACACTACTAAATGTTTTAGGTTACACACTACTAAATGTTTTAGGTTACACATTACTAAATGTTTAAGGTTAGAGGGTACTAAATTTTTTAGGTTATACACTACTAAATGTTTTAGGTTACACACTACTAAATCTTTAAGGTTAGAGGGTACTAAATTTTTTAGGTTACACACTACTAAATATTTAAGATTACACACTACTAAATCTTTAAGGTTTGAGGGTACTAAATGTTTTAGGTAACACACTACTAAATATTTTAGGTTACACACTACTAAATGTTTAAGGTTAGAGAGTACTAAATGTTTTAGGTTATACACTACTAAATATTTTAGGTTACACACTACTAAATGTTTAAGGTTAGAGGGTACTAAATTTTTTAGGTAACACACTACTAAATATTTAAGGTTACACACTACTAAATGTTTAAGGTTAGAGGGTACTAAATGTTTTAGGTTACACACTACTAAATTTCTTAGGTTACACACTACTAAATATTTTAGGTTACACACTACTAAATGTTTAAGGTTAGAGAGTACTAAAATTTTTAGGTTACACACTACTAAATGTTTTAGGTTAGAGGATACTAAATGTTTAAGGTTAGAGGGTACTAAATTTTTAAGGTTACACACTACTAAATGTTTTAGGTTAGAGGATACTAAATGTTTAAGGTTAGAGGGTACTAAATTTTTAAGGTTACACACTACTAAATGTTTTAGGTTATACACTACTAAATATTTTAGGTTACACAGTACTAAATGTTTTAGGTTATACACTACTAAATATTTTAGGTTACACACTACTAAATGTTTAAGGTTAAAGGGTACTAAATTTTTTAGGTAACACACTTCTAAATATTTAAGGTTACACACTACTAAATGTTTAAGGTTAGAGGGTACTAAATGTTTTAGGTTACACACTACTAAATATTTTAGGTTACACACTACTAAATGTTTAAGGTTAGAGGGTAATAAATTTTTTAGGTTACACACTACTAAATATTTAAGGTTACACACTACTAAATGTTTAAGGTTAGAGGGTACTAAATGTTTTAGGTTATACACTACTAAATATTTTAGGTTACACACTACTGAATGTTTAAGGTTAAAGGGTACTAAATTTTTTAGGTAACACACTACTAAATGTTTTAGGTTACACACTACTAAATGTTTTAGGTTAGAGGATACTAAATGTTTAAGGTTAGAGGGTACTAAATTTTTTAGGTTACACACTACTAATTATTTTAGGTTACACACTACTAAATGTTTAAGGTTAGAGAGTACTAAAATTTTTAGGTTACACACTACTAAATGTTTTAGGTTAGAGGATACTAAATGTTTAAGGTTAGAGGGTACTAAATTTTTAAGGTTACACACTACTAAATGTTTTAGGTTAGAGGATACTAAATGTTTAAGGTTAGAGGGTACTAAATTTTTAAGGTTACACACTACTAAATGTTTTAGGTTATACACTACTAAATATTTTAGGTTACACACTACTAAATGTTTTAGGTAAGAGGGTACTAAATGTTTACGGTTAGAGAGTACTAAATGTTTAAGGTTAGAGGGTACGAAATTTTTTAGGCAACACACTACTAAATGTTTTAGGTTACACACTACTAAATGTTTTAGTTACACACTACTAAATGTTTAAGGTTAGAGGGTACTAAATGTTTACGGTTAGAGAGTACTAAATTTTTTAGGTTACACACTACTAAATATTTTAGGTTACACACTACTAAATGTTTTAGGTTAGAGGGTACTAAATGTTTAAGGTTAGAGGGTACTAAATTTTTAAGGTTACACACTACTAAATGTTTTAGGTTATACACTACTAAATATTTTAGGTTACACAGTACTAAATGTTTACGGTTAGAGAGTACTAAATTTTTTAGGTTACACACTACTAAATGTTTTAGGTTATACACTAATAAATATTTAAGGTTAGAGGGTACTTATGCCTAACTTTAGTGCTTAGTGCAGAAAGATGAGAAACTTTTATACCTCACTTAAAGTTAAAGTTTTAGATTTGAGTTGAGACCTTACCTAAGGTTTACTTTTAGATTTGAGTTTAGACCTTATTTTAGATTTGAGTTTATACCTAATTTAAGTTTTGGTGAGGATTTGAGTTGTTACCTAACATTAGTGCTTAGTGCAGAAAGATGAGAAACTTTTATACCTCACTTAAAGTTTAAGTTTTAGATCTGAGTTGAGACCTTACCTAAGGTTTACTTTTAGATTTGAGTTTAGACCTAATTTTAGATTTGAGTTTATACCTAATTTAAGTTTTGGTGAGGATTTGAGTTTATACCTAAATTTAGTGCTTAGTGCAGGAAGATGAGAAACTTTTATACCTCACTTAAAGTTTAAGTTTTAGATTTGAGTTGAGACCTTACCTAAGGTTTACTTTTAGATTTGAGTTTAGACCTTATTTTTAGATTTGAGTTTATACCTAATTTAAGTTTAGGTGAGGATTTGAGTTTATACCTAACTTTAGTGCTTAGTGCAGAAAGCTGAGCTGACACCTAATTTTTAGTTTAGCTTAAGATTTGAGTTTATACCTAATGTTAGTGCTCAGGGCAGAAAGATGAAGAATTATCGCGCACGAGTACGTACGTACGTAAGACGGTCGCGCGCGTTTCCCACCAACCATTTACCCCTGCTGCGGCCAACCGAAGCGCTT
Source organism: Mercenaria mercenaria (assembly GCF_021730395.1). Lineage (NCBI taxonomy): Eukaryota > Metazoa > Mollusca > Bivalvia > Venerida > Veneridae > Mercenaria > Mercenaria mercenaria. The sequence continues at coordinate 15,416,595 of NC_069378.1, forward strand.
ATGCCTAACTTTAGTGCTTAGTGCAGAAAGATGAGAAACTTTTATACCTCACTTAAAGTTTAAGTTTTAGATTTGAGTTGAGACCTTACCTAAGGTTTTCTTTTAGATTTGAGTTTAGACCTAATTTTAGATTTGAGTTTATACCTAATTTAAGTTTTGGTGAGGATTTGAGTTGATACCTAACTTTAGTGCTTAGTGCAGAAAGATGAGAAACTTTTATACCTCACTTAAAGTTTAAGTTTTAGATTTGAGTTGAGACCTTACCTAAGGTTTACTTTTAGATTTGAGTTTAGACCTTATTTTAGATTTGAGTTTATACCTAATTTAAGTTTTGGTGAGGATTTGAGTTGATACCTAACTTTAGTGCTTAGTGCAGGAAGATGAGAAACTTTTATACCTCACTTAAAGTTTAAGTTTTAGATTTGAGTTGAGACCTTACCTAAGGTTTACTTTTAGATTTGAGTTTAGACCTTATTTTAGATTTGAGTTTATACCTAATTTAAGTTTTGGTGAGGATTTGAGTTGTTACCTAACATTAGTGCTTAGTGCAGAAAGATGAGAATCTTTTATACCTCACTTAAAGTTTAAGTTTTAGATCTGAGTTGAGACCTTACCTAAGGTTTACTTTTAGATTTGAGTTTAGACCTAATTTTAGATTTGAGTTTATACCTAATTTAAGTTTTGGTGAGGATTTGAGTTTATACCTAAATTTAGTGCTTAGTGCAGAAAGATGAGAAACTTTTATACCTCACTTAAAGTTTAAGTTTTAGATCTGAGTTGAGACCTTACCTAAGGTTTACTTTTAGATTTGAGTTTAGACCTAATTTTAGATTTGAATTTATACCTAATTTAAGTTTTGGTGAGGATTTGAGTTTAAACCTAACTTTAGTGCTTAGTGCAGGAAGATGAGCAACTTTTATACCTCACTTAAAGTTTAAGTTTTAGATTTGAGTTGAGACCTTACCTAAGGTTTACTTTTAGATTTGAGTTTAGACCTAATTTTAGATTTGAGTTTATACCTAATTTAAGTTTTGGTGAGGATTTGAGTTGATACCTAACTTTAGTGCTTAGTGCAGAAAGATGAGAAACTTTTATACCTCACTTAAAGTTTAAGTTTTAGATTTGAGTTGAGACCTTACCTAAGGTTTACTTTTAGATTTGAGTTTAGACCTTATTTTAGATTTGAGTTTATAACCTAATTTAAGTTTTGGTGAGGATTGAGTTGTTACCTAACATTAGTGCTTAGTGCAGAAAGATGAGAAACTTTTATACCTCACTTAAAGTTTAAGTTTTAGATCTGAGTTGAGACCTTACCTAAGGTTTACTTTTAGATTTGAGTTTAGACCTAATGTTAGATTTGAGTTTATACCTAATTTAAGTTTTGGTGAGGATTTGAGTTAATACCTAAATTTAGTGCTTAGTGCAGGAAGATGAGAAACTTTTATACCTCACTTAAAGTTTAAGTTTTAGATTTGAGTTGAGACCTTACCTAAGGTTTACTTTTAGATTTGAGTTTAGACCTTATTTTAGATTTGAGTTTATACCTAATTTAAGTTTAGGTGAGGATTTGAGTTTATACCTAACTTTAGTGCTTAGTGCAGAAAGCTGAGCTGACACCTAATTTTTAGTTTAGCTTAAGATTTGAGTTTATACCTAATGTTAGTGCTCAGGGCAGAAAGATGAAGAATTATCGCGCACGAGTACGTACGTACGTAAGACGGTCGCGCGCGTTTCCCACCAACCATTTACCCCTGCTGCGGCCAACCGAAGCGCTTATGCCTAACTTTAGTGCTTAGTGCAGAAAGATGAGAAACTTTTATACCTCACTTAAAGTTTAAGTTTTAGATTTGAGTTGAGACCTTACCTAAGGTTTTCTTTTAGATTTGAGTTTAGACCTAATTTTAGATTTGAGTTTATACCTAATTTAAGTTTGGTGAGGAATTTGAGTTGATACCTAACTTTAGTGCTTAGTGCAGAAAGATGAGAAACTTTTATACCTCACTTAAAGTTTAAGTTTTAGATTTGAGTTGAGACCTTACCTAAGGTTTACTTTTAGATTTGAGTTTAGACCTTATTTTAGATTTGAGTTTATACCTAATTTAAGTTTTGGTGAGGATTTGAGTTGATACCTAACTTTAGTGCTTAGTGCAGAAGATGAGAAACTTTTATACCTCACTTAAAGTTTAAGTTTTAGATTTGAGTTGAGACCTTACCTAAGGTTTACTTTTAGATTTGAGTTTAGACCTTATTTTAGATTTGATTTTTAAAACCTAATTTAAGTTTTGGTGAGGATTTGAGTTGTTACCTAACATTAGTGCTTAGTGCAGAAAGATGAGAATCTTTTATACCTCACTTAAAGTTTAAGTTTTAGATCTGAGTTGAGACCTTACCTAAGGTTTACTTTTAGATTTGAGTTTAGACCTAATTTTAGATTTGAGTTTATACCTAATTTAAGTTTTGGTGAGGATTTGAGTTTATACCTAAATTTAGTGCTTAGTGCAGGAAGATGAGAAACTTTTATACCTCACTTAAAGTTTAAGTTTTAGATCTGAGTTGAGACCTTACCTAAGGTTTACTTTTAGATTTGAGTTTAGACCTAATTTTAGATTTGAATTTATACCTAATTTAAGTTTTGGTGAGGATTTGAGTTTATACCTAACTTTAGTGCTTAGTGCAGGAAGATGAGAAACTTTTATACCTCACTTAAAGTTTAAGTTTTAGATTTGAGTTGAGACCTTACCTAAGGTTTACTTTTAGATTTGAGTTTAGACCTAATTTTAGATTTGAGTTTATACCTAATTTAAGTTTTGGTGAGGATTTGAGTTGATACCTAACTTTAGTGCTTAGTGCAGAAAGATGAGAAACTTTTATACCTCACTTAAAGTTTAAGTTTTAGATTTGAGTTGAGACCTTACCTAAGGTTTACTTTTAGATTTGAGTTTAGACCTTATTTTAGATTTGAGTTTATACCTAATTTAAGTTTTGGTGAGGATTTGAGTTGATACCTAACTTTAGTGCTTAGTGCAGGAAGATGAGAAACTTTTATACCTCACTTAAAGTTTATGTTTTAGATTTGAGTTGAGACCTTACCTAAGGTTTACTTTTAGATTTGAGTTTAGACCTTATTTTAGATTTGAGTTTATACCTAATTTAAGTTTTGGTGAGGATTTGAGTTGTTACCTAACATTAGTGCTTAGTGCAGAAAGATGAGAATCTTTTATACCTCACTTAAAGTTTAAGTTTTAGATCTGAGTTGAGACCTTACCTAAGGTTTACTTTTAGATTTGAGTTTAGACCTAATTTTAGATTTGAGTTTATACCTAATTTAAGTTTTGGTGAGGATTTGAGTTTATACCTAAATTTAGTGCTTAGTGCAGGAAGATGAGAAACTTTATACCTCACTTAAAGTTTAATTTTAGATTTGAGTTGAGACCTTACCTAAGGTTTACTTTTAGATTTGAGTTAGACCTTATTTTAGATTTGAATTTATACCTAATTTAAGTTTGGTGAGGATTTGAGTTTATACCTAACTTTAGTGCTTAGTGCAGAAAGCTGAGCTGACACCTAATTTTTAGTTTAGCTTAAGATTTGAGTTTATACTAATGTTAGTGCACAGCAGAAAGATGAAGAATTATCGCGCACAGTACGTACGTACGTAAGACGGTCGCGCGCGTTTCCCACCAACCATTTACCCCTGCTGGGGCCCAACCGAAGCGCTTATGCCTAACTTTAGTGCTTAGTGCAGAAAGATGAGAACTTTTATACCTCACTTAAAGTTTAAGTTTTAGATTTGAGTTGAGACCTTACCTAAGGTTTTCTTTTAGATTTGAGTTTAGACCTAATTTTAGATTTGAGTTTATACCTAATTTAAGTTTTGGTGAGGATTTGAGTTGATACCTAACTTTAGTGCTTAGTGCAGGATGATGAGAAACTTTTATACCTCACTTAAAGTTTAAGTTTTAGATTTGAGTTGAGACCTTACCTAAGGTTTACTTTTAGATTTGAGTTTAGACCTTATTTTAGATTTGAGTTTATACCTAATTTAAGTTTTGGTGAGGATTTGAGTTGATACCTAACTTTAGTGCTTAGTGCAGGAAGATGAGAAACTTTTATACCTCACTTAAAGTTTAAGTTTTAGATTTGAGTTGAGACCTTACCTAAGGTTTACTTTTAGATTTGAGTTTAGACCTTATTTTAGATTTGAGTTTATACCTAATTTAAGTTTTGGTGAGGATTTGAGTTGTTACCTAACATTAGTGCTTAGTGCAGAAAGATGAGAATCTTTTATACCTCACTTAAAGTTTAAGTTTTAGATCTGAGTTGAGACCTTACCTAAGGTTTACTTTTAGATTTGAGTTTAGACCTAATTTTAGATTTGAGTTTATACCTAATTTAAGTTTTGGTGAGGATTTGAGTTTATACCTAAATTTAGTGCTTAGTGCAGGAAGATGAGAAACTTTTATACCTCACTTAAAGTTTAAGTTTTAGATTTGAGTTGAGACCTTACCTAAGGTTTACTTTTAGATTTGAGTTTAGACCTTATTTTAGATTTGAATTTATACCTAATTTAAGTTTTGGTGAGGATTTGAGTTTATACCTAACTTTAGTGCTTAGTGCAGGAAGATGAGAAACTTTTATACCTCACTTAAAGTTTAAGTTTTAGATTTGAGTTGAGACCTTACCTAAGGTTTACTTTTAGATTTGAGTTTAGACCTTATTTAGATTTGATTTTATACCTAATTTAAGTTTTGGTGAGGATTTGAGTTGTTACCTAACATTAGTGCTTAGTGCAGAAAGATGAGAATCTTTTATACCTCACTTAAAGTTTAAGTTTTAGATTTGAGTTGAGACCTTACCTAAGGTTTACTTTTAGATTTGAGTTTAGACCTAATTTTAGATTTGAGTTTATACCTAATTTAAGTTTTGGTGAGGATTTGAGTTTATACCTAAATTTAGTGCTTAGTGCAGGAAGATGAGAAACTTTTATACCTCACTTACAGTTTAAGTTTTAGATTTGAGTTGAGACCTTACCTAAGGTTTACTTTTAGATTTGAGTTTAGACCTTATTTTAGATTTGAATTTATACCTAATTTAAGTTTTGGTGAGGATTTGAGTTGATACCTAACTTTAGTGCTTAGTGCAGAAAGCTGAGCTGACACCTAATTTTGAGTTTAGCTTAAGATTTGAGTTTATACCTAATGTTAGTGCTCAGGGCAGAAAGATGAAGAATTATCGCGCACGAGTACGTAGACTATAGCATGGAATTTCGACAAGAACAGTATCTTTTAAAAATTTACATGTACTTAGATGAATCTAGATTGATGCGTGCCCTTTTGCCGACTTCTGATCAATACCTTAGGTAAGTTTTAGGCCCGACCGTCTCTAAGGAGCTAGAATATTCAATTACATATTACTTTTTCGCGGAAATCTTTAGTTTAATAAACATCATAAATTACCAATTGAATATATATGCATTTAAAATACAACTGTATCTTTTATTTAGAAAACGTACCCGGGCCAAATACGAAACTCTCCGTGCCATATATGAAACTACCTCACAACTCTAAAAGGGGGCATAACTTTATATTCATTCAATGTCAGATCAACACGTCGGGTTTAACATCACACATGCTCATCGGTTTTAAAATTACACGCAAAAGCAAAAGGGTCAGGCTGCAAGTTTAACAGTATTAAATAGTTGCAGAGCTACAGTTTAGTTCATTAAAGATAAACCTGAAAATCTAAGTAAAAGAGAAACAAAATTCATGAAGTACTGTTTTCATAGTTATGTTCCTTATTACAGTTCGATTACTAGCTCATACGTGTTTACACGTTTTCACACCAAAACTTCTCTACTAACAAAGTGACCTTTCTACTTTTTGATTATGTTTTGTCTTAGCTAGCTCACGTTTTTCTTATACTTTTTTTTTTTTTTTTTTTTTTTATATATATATATATATACTGTCTCTTTATTATCCTCGTCATAGGTTACTGAAGGGTCGAGGGCATCCACTTCAGCACCTTACAAAGTTGGCATAATTATTAAATTGGTGATAACTAATCAATAGTACAATTACATACTATAGTATTATTCATAAAATAAGCTCAGAATTCAAGACAAATTCTTTACATTAACATATACTATATCTATGTAACAATATTTCTTCACACTCTGTTGAGAGACAATATTTTTTTTTTTTTTTTTTTTCTACAATGCAAAAAGGAAACCAAAAAAAAAAAACTAGAGAGCAAAAGAAAGAGAGAAAGAAGAACATAACCCACATTATTTCAGTGTTTTTCTTTAGACAGAAAAATCTTGATATAGTTATCCACAGATTGAATATTGATTAAGGAGGAAATAAATTCCTAATTTTAGAAAGAGGATCAATAAAATTTACTGGAATATATTCTTAACCATGGTCCATTCTTTTTCAAAAACTTGCACTATCTTTCTTTTTATTGCAATATCTTTATTGAGTTTATAATTATGATGAAGAAAGGATACAAATCCACGGAGTGTTAAAGATCTTTGTAAAGACCTACTTTGGAAAATATATTTTTTAAGTAGTGACAAAGTGATATTCAATGGCTTATCTGTGGTACCTAAGATAACATTTTTTTCATTTGGCAAAAAAGTGATATTTTTTCTTCCACACAATGACCTTATTTCACTGAAGAGATTTGATGTATGAGTACATGACCAGAATAAGTGCTCAATACTTTCATTTTCTACATTACAATATGAACATAAAGGTGTATCTTTTATTTTAAGTTTAAATAGGTAATCATTTAGTGGCAAAATACGATGTAATATCCTGACTTGAAACCACTGCATACTTGTGTCTTTAAACAGTCAAAAGGCATATTATAGTACACCTTCCATTCATCTTGTTGAATGGAATATCGGTGGTTCCATTTTATTTGGCTGGTAGGAACTTCTTTGTTTTTATTAAAGATATCATAGAATGGCCTTGTTCCTTGTTTATGTTTTAAGAGTATTGACATAGGATTTGGTATTAGAGGAGTTTGATGTTTATCTAATTGTTTTCCCCTGTGACTTTTACTGAAGTATTTCATAATGGCATTTTTCATTCCCATGTAATGAAGAAGGTTAATATTTATATTATAATTATTTTGTAGTTTGTCTTTATTCATAATCTCATTATTTTCAAAATGTCATTGATGTATTTGATACCGTTCAAGTACCATGATTTGAAGAAAACACTTTTATTGCCAATACAAATATTATGATTATAAAATAGAGGTTCTTTTAAACAGTTACTTGAATCAACTTGTATTACAGAAATAAACTCTCCAAAACCAGAAAGTACATCTTTCCAGAACAAATTACTGCATATATTTGCCATTTTTTCTGCATAGTGTTTGCCACAGTTGAACAATTTACTTTCATCAAATAGAGATTAGTAAGAGATTGCCATTGACCCTCATGAAGAACTAATCTTCTTAGCCATGTCAGCTTCATACTTTTAATGAATGCCTCTAAGTTTACCATTTTAAGACCACCTTCAAAGTATTCCTTAATAATTACTGTTCTTTTTATTTCAGCTGGACCTTGCCATAAAAATTTAAATAGAAGTTCATTTATCTTTTTTATCATTGTTCCTTCAGGATTTGGTATTGTGAGAAATAGCTGATTAAAAACTGGTATTAAAATACTTTTAATCACTGTGATTTTTCCTAATGGAGTTAAATACCTGCGATTCCAAAAATTTATTGACTTCTTAATTTTCTCTATTTTTTCATTATAATTCAAATCTATCATTTTTCTCAAATCAACATGAAAATGAACTCCAAGTAATTTAAATTTACATTGTCCCCAAAGTAGTTTAAATTTTGTTTTTATAGAGTCTGCACTGTATTTTTTGGACCCTAGCCAAATGATGCATGTCTTATCAAAATTAATTTTAAGACCTGATAACTTAGAGAAATATTCCAGTTCATTTAATGTCTGATCTAGAGACTCCTTTGATCCATCCAAAAGGATGGAAGTGTCATCGGCATATTGAGATATAATGTGCTCTACATCACCAATATTAATGCCTTTTATTGCATCATTTTTTTTAATTCTATGAATGAGTATTTCCGTACAGAGGATAAAAATATAAGGTGATAGTGGATCCCCTTGACGACAGCCGCGGCCTACTTTAAAGAATTCTGTTAAAAAACCACAATGTGCTACAGATGATTCAATATTATTATAGAAAATATTTACCCATGTTTTTATGGAGTTGCCAAAATTAAACAAATCTAATGTTTCATGTATAAAGTGCCATGAAATGGAGTCGAATGCTTTTTCAAAATCAATAAGTAGAAGAAGACCTGGTGAGTTGTTTATTTCTAAGTAATGCATTATATCATATAGTAATCTAGTATTTTCACCAATAAATCTGCCCTTTAAAAACCCTGTTTGTTCCTTACTAATAATTTTATCTAATATCGTCTTTAATCTGTTAGCAATAGATCCAGATACTATTTTGTATACTGTATTTAAAAGTGTAATAGGTCTCCAATTCCTTAAAAACTGACGTGGTTTATTTTCTTTTGGTATACAAGTAATTATTCCCTGTCTTTGTGTTACTGACATTAAACCATTGTTAAAAGCATCATTTAAAGACCGAATAATAAAATGTCCTAACTGCTTCCAAAAGACCTTAAAGAAATTAGCGGAGAAGCCATCACTTCCCGGACTTTTATCATTGGACATTGACTGTAAAGTTTCTCCTGCTTCTTTAAAAGTTAGCACTCCTTCTATAGATTCAGCTTCTAAGTTTGATAAGCTTGGAATGTTATAATTATCAAATTCTTTTTTTAAGTCTACATTTATTAAGTTTTCATCTTTATTTTCATATAATTTTTGAAAAAGTCATGCATTTCCTTTAAAATTTCTGATTGAGATACAACAGTTTTACCATGTTCATTTTCTAACTTTGAAATAGTTTTATTTAAATAGTTATGTTTTTCAAGGTTACAGAAAAAGTTTGTTGGCTTTTCTCCTTCATCAATCCATTTAACTTTTGATCTTAATAGATGTCCTTTAAGTTTTTCTTCTCTAATAGAATTAAATTGTTTCTTTAATGAGTAAAGTTCATCAGAATTCTCTTCTTTTAATGTATTTTCTAAAGATTGTATCTTACTCATAATTTCCTTTTCTAGTCGACACTGTTTTTTTTTCTTGTAACTTGCATAGGATATTGATTTCCCACGTAATTCCATTAAAAGTGTTTCCAAAAATAACTGGTCATTTATAACAAATTGAATTTCATCGTTTCGTACATTGTCTATATTCTCAAAATTATAAACTGGTAGACAGTATTGTCTCTTTACTTCTTTAATTTTTTCCTTAATGCAGTTTAAATATTCAATATCATTTAAAACAGAGTTATTGTGCTTCCAAAGTCCTTTACCATGGTTTATATTAGAGAAGCCAACTTTTAATGAGATAAAGGAATGATCTGATTTATAGCTGGACTTGATTTCACAGTTTTTTACATTTGGTAACAATTCTTCACTTATGAGAAAAAAATCTAGTCTAGCTTGCTGTATAGGATTACTCCTTCTCCAAGAATACTTTCGTACATCTGGAAAATTTTCCCTATATGGATCTACCAGTTGATGTTCTGTGATAAATTTTATCAAATTATCTCTGGCCTTTTTATTATTTATCCTTTTATAATTATAATAATCAATATCTGGATTTAGGACCAAATTAAAATCACCGCAAATTATACATTTTTCATTGTTGAAGTTCTCAACTATTCGGAAGACATTATTGTAGAAACTTGGATCATCATTATTCGGTCCATACAAATTTAATAAAGTTAATCGTTGTTTTTCTATTGTAATATCCAATGCAATAAAATTCCCTACATCATCCCTTACAGATTTATGAACATCAATTTCAACATTTTTATTAAAAAGAATCGCTACACCTCTAGCATTAGACTTCGAGAAACTAAAATAGCACTCTCCATTCCACTGAGAGTAAATAAATTTTTCTTGACTCTTGGTAAAATGTGTGTCCTGTAGACAGTATATGTGATGGTTTTTTTCCTTCAAAAATTTAAAGACATCTATTCTCTTCTTGTTCTCATTTAGGCCACGGCAGTTAAGTGATAAGATACTTATTTCATCCATATAAAACAATGGATATATTTCCAAACATGGATAGTACTTCCATAACTTTTATGAAAAGTATATCTAAAATGTGGGTTATGTGCAATAACAAAATGTGTATAGAAAATATAAAAAAAACTTGGTGCAGGAAGATCATGAGCATGTAAAAGAATTTCTTTCAAAATACTATTATAATAGCATTTCTATGTTTTGTTGACACTTAAAAATGCAGTTTCTCTACTTATTCTATTTCCAGAGGAAATTATTGTCAAAAAGAAAATAACAAATGTTTATAAGGGCATATCTTCTGTTGATACAGGTACTTAAACATAGTCCTATGGTGTAAAGAAAAAGTATATCATACATCACATAGGAATATTATGGAAATATCTTAAAAATGTACTAGTTTCTGCCCAGTTATCGAACCGAAAAAGTATATCATACATCACATAGGAATATTATGGAAATATCTTAAAAATGTACTAGTTTCTGCCCAGTTATCGAACCGAACAAAAGAAAATTTCACATGCTATACAATACCAGGTTTCATAAATGGAAACATTTTATTTAATATATAATATTGGGCCGAATGTTGAAAACATTCTATTTAATATACTTGTACTGGGTCTTCTGTTGGAAACATTATATTCAATACACAATACTGGGTCTTATGTTAAAAAATAATCTATTTAATATACCATGTGCCTTTGAGCAATAACATTATGAAGTGGAAATATCGGCCTTAAAAAGAAAAGAATAACTCCTTTAGAAAAAACAAACAAACAAAAAAAAAGAAAAAACTATCACACAAAAAAAAAAACAAAAAAAAACATGAGACAAAACATATCTGTTCTAAATTGCAACTATTAAGTAAGCAAGAGAAGAAATATATCTTCATATGAAGTAAAGATAGCACTTACATCTTTACAACATCTCTATCAATTTTGTTAACTGTAAAAACTTCTATATTTGAGAAGCATTAATTTTTACCTAGAATAAATGTCAGTTTACACTAGTAATGTTTTAACAATGTTAATCTTTTACTGTAAAATGATTTCATAGGCAAATGTTTTTTTTTCTGTTATCAAGATTTATAAATTCATAACAAAAGTTACAACACTTTTTGAAAGTGACCTTAGTCCAGTTTCTATTTTTATAGTTTTTCTTTAATTAGTAACTTTTTATAATGTCTTCCACACTATCGTACAGGTCAAATTTGTGTCTTTTTCCATTGTTGTCCAACCCATAAACCGCTCCATTGAAGAACCACGCATTTTTAATGTTTGGATTGAGCAACAAGCGATTTATCAGATGGTGGTTCGCTTTTGTGACATCGTCTGCCAACCTGTTGCCTGCTGATTTCATAGCTGCTCGTTTGGTCATAACTCTAGTTTTTGCATCGTTATTGAGTAGTTTCACAAGCACTGGTTTTGGTAAGCCTGGTTTTCCCGGGATTCTATGTAAGGCCACAATTTCTGTCTTAGACAGGTTTATGTCTTGAGCTTCCAAAAGACTGCATACTTTATCTGTGAGACTATTTATTGTTTCACCCTCAATTTGTTTGACATTCATGATTTTAAAGTTATTTTTTCTTGAATATTGTTCATTATAATTAGATCTCCTGCTCGCTTCTCTTATAATGACCTCTTGAGCTCTGACTTTTTCTTCAAGCTTTTCCACTGACTGATTTGTTTTGGTTTGAAGATCTTGAATCTGACTTTTCAGCATGTTATTTTCAAATTCTAGACTGTCCAGTTTTTCATTTAATTGCTGAGTTTTGATTGTGAAGTTTGATTCTATTGTCTTTATCATTTGTTTCTCCATCTTGGTTACTATATTTGTTACAGTTTTAGTAACCAAAGTTTCAATATCATCCTTAGTTAGCATACTTTTGAGCTCCCCCCTAAGGTTAACAATATTTTCTGACAAGCCTTCTAACTGCTGGTGAATAAAAGTAAGCTCTTCTGTACTTGTCTCACTGACATCTGAATGAGTTCTGACTTTTTTAGCCTTAGGGGTATCTGCATTGTTCTTGCCTTGTGTTTTCTTTTTATAACACTGATTACTGATGATGACAAGAAACAACTACTTTTGATTACAACCATATCCCTTAAGTTGTAAAAGAGACGAAGTGAATATGCGTCAACATTTCAATCTCAAAGTCTGGTATAACTCATGGAAATTGATTTCTGATATCACGCAATAAAGTGTTGACTGTTAAAAAAAGATAATAGGTACTACCTAGGAACAAAGTGTATAATATTCTATGACTTCGTTCTAATCACTTTTTAGACTAGCCATTGTTAAAATGTCACCTAATTTGTTATGTACTTGTTTTGTTATCACATAATTTTATACCTGTATATGAAAAGAAAACAGAAAAAAAGAAAATATGTGGAACTGCGACTCACAACTGCATGAAATTTACATCTTCTCAAAACGGATTATACAACAATACAGGCACTAGAGCGCAAAAAAAAGAATTGAGCCGTGCCATGGGAAAATCAACATAGTGGCTTTGCGACCAGCATGGATCCAGACCAGCCTGCGCATCCGCGCAGTCTGGTCAGGATCCATGCTGTTCGCTAACAGTTTCACCAATTCCAATAGACTTTAAAAGCGAACAGCATGGATCCTGACCAGACTGCGCGGATGCGCAGGCTGGTCTGGATCCATGCTGGTCGCAAAGCCATTATGTTGGTTTTCTCATGGCACGGCTCAATTAAAGATACATTAACCACTGAATAATTTATAGTCCAGTACACGGAAATACAACTGGACCGTTTGCCATAATGTAAGAGCCTGTTTTTGTGCTATGGAAGATTTATCAGCTCAGTGTGATTTACATAGAGGATATTACATCAATCGTCTTTTCATACTGAATCTGTTAACAAGCGGAATAAAAGTAAATAATGCGAATCTCTGTTGAGCATTTTATTTGTTTTCTTCGACAAGTGTAATAAATTCAATGTGGAAAGCAAAAAATATTATTATCATTATTATCATTATTATCATTATTATCTTTTATTATAACCAGATTTATATAGCGCCCTTTTCATGATAAACACGTTCAAATGCGCTTTACATACAACCACACAGGGCGCCAAATTCATCCTCTAGTAGTACAGACACAGAGCGATCTGACCAGAGGTACAGAGTGAGATAAAGCCCCAAGAATACATATAGAGAGAAATCTTTTTTTAGATACAGGCCTGTCCGGCTAACTTAGGTTATCTCTTTGCGAATAGACAGTCTGGTTCTTTAACGTGCCCGATGTATAGCACAGATACATGCGAAGCCATCTTTCCTGGGAAGAACCAGTACAGGCCTCTTAATTAGGTGGAAGACGCTCAAGAGCATCTCAGAAATTTTCAGTGCCTGAACCGGAATTCGATTCCCTGACCTCTGGATTGACAGACAAGCGTGCTGCCACACGACAACCGGTGCACTGTAAAATGTATTATTCTTTTTATCACATGTTGGTTTTTCCTGCTAAAACATCAAAAATTATTCTTTCTTTACCTGTTTTAGATCAAGCCAATTCGACCAACGTATCACCTTTTTTACACTAGTGTAAAAAGAAAATTATGAAATTACTTTATTTCACTCCCTCGACGCCACACATTTGATAAAACCTATTATTTAATCTATTTCAACTTACATGCTCTCTTCGGCACGAGCGAGTATTTTATCGTCACTAGACCGTTCATCTGTCAATCTAAGTTTGAAGGCATAGATCAGTACTGTCTGCAGTTGTATCAGGCTGAAATAACACAAGACAAACAGATTAGTTATTCATCGTTGTACATCGATGCGCAATATTAAATAACATGTTTCTTAGATACAATAGTTATCATCATTGTAATTGTTCACCGCACATTTTCTACTTTTATTTACTTTTCGAATTCCATGACGAAATTTTAATGGTATAGTTCTTTAAAGTCAAACTTGGCATTGCATGGAATTTTCGTGTGCAACCCACATTTACTGGTGTCTTTCGCACTACTCTATTGCAGGTCCAGCAGAAGAATGTAAATTATACTCCTAGCCCGAAAGTCCAGGATTTGAACTTTGAAAGCAGCTTGATTTTACCGCGATAATATCAACCTCTCACCTACGTACGACTATTTGTTACAAAGAGCTCTGATATGAACGTGTCACAAATCGTGTTTGCAATTCAGTTTAGTACAAGATGTTTCAAATCAATGACTCACTTGGACAAGATCACAGCTAATTAACGTCTTGTTGTATAATAAGGTTCAATGTAAACATCATAAAGTACATTTTGAATGTGTTGGTGTGAAAAATATAACAAAAGAAAAGTATATGGCTCAATTTGTGAAACAGAACTATAGGATATCTGAATTATCAATTGCATGTTTTTCTACTGTTATTTAATTTTAATTAATACTCGTAAATACAGAATAAAAATGCAAGAAGATAGGTCCCATCAACGATTCACTGTATGAGTTACACAAGACATGCTTTCCAGACAGCTTAAAGCACTACTAATAAATTGAAGTATTTCTAAATTTAACAAGAGCATCTGTGTGTGCCGACGTTCGTCATTAATTACTTGACATAATTAACCTTTAGCCTGCTTGCGGCAAGTAATTCTGCCTTTGCGACCAGTGCAGACCAAGATCAGCCTGCACATCCGTGCAGTCTGATCATGGTCTGCACTGTTCGCTATTCAGTCAGTAAATTTTCAGTGAACACCCCTTCGAATAATAAATGATATTGCCCAAATTGAATGATGGACCAGTTCATTATAGAAATTTAGCATGGTGAGGGTTAAATACGCAAGAACCTAAACCGAGTGATTCCAATATTCTTAATTAAAAAGGGCCATAATTCTAATATGATGCAAGAAGAGTTATAGTGTTTGACCCACTTTAACTAGCTTAATGATAATAAACAATAGCTGTTATATCATGACCTAAATAAAAAAAAAAGGGCTGTACGTAATACAGCGCTTAACTATTCGGCGATTTGACAAATGAATATATGTCTCAATAAGAGACCCCAATAAGAGACCTCTACCTTAAAAGGAAGATACACCAAGATATAAAAAGACCCTACTATTTAGAGGGGTTAAAGGTTAAGTATGGAAGTGGTACTGACATTCATTATTTTGATGGAATTAAATTATATTTTTATCTTTTAAAGTACCAGAGATATGTCTATAAACGAAGCTTTCGAAAACCTTAAACATGAAAATAATTCCAAGTATAACAACTTGGTGTTCTTGACCTTAAGTATAATGGGCCCGGCCCCTGCACACACTTTGTTTGTATGCTGGATAATGTTTATGTGAAGTTACAATAGGATAAGCAATAGTAACAAAGATATGACAGAAAAACAAATGTTGCCGAAAACATTTAACCTTACAAATAACCTGAGTATAACACCTTGGTGCCCTTGACCTTGGGTATAATGGGCCCAGCCCCTGCGATACTTTGTTTGCATGGTGAACAATTGTTAACGTGAAGTTACAGTAAGATATAAACATAGTAACAAAGCAAACTAAAGGCTGCCGAAAAACTTTAACCAAGAAAGCTCACACCGACGCCGGGGCTAATAGAATAACACCTCTATTCTCAGAATAGTGGAGCTAAAGATTTAACCAAAAAAAATGAGTCTTCTATGTACCTAAAGGGCCATAATTCTGACAAAATGCAGTGCCAGAGTTATGGTTCTTGGTCAACACACTCACCTAATGACGATAAATTGCTGCAAAGTTCCAAAGCTATTTCTCTTATAGTATCCGAGAAACGTGAACCTAAACAAGTATCTTAACAAAAAAAAATTAAAGTACAAAAAGGGACATAATTCTGACAGACTGCATACGAGAGTTAGTTCTTGACCTACTTGCTCATTTTATTATGATAAACAAGTGCGCAAAGTTTCAAAACTAAAGCTCATACAAGCCGTGCCATGAGAAAACCAACATAGTGGCTTTGCCACTATGTTGGTTTTCTCATGGCGCGGCTCATTACAATTTATGAGAAAAAGTAAACTTTAGCAAAAATCTGAACCGACACCGACGATCAAATAACGAGAAACCTTCATAGATGTTTTTTTTTAACCCAGACGAGCTAAAACACGGATAATATCTCTATGAAAGATACATTTTCTCACTAAGAAATATTGATTAATGAATGAAGGATGTTAAAAGAACAGGGATCGGACGAGAATCTGAGCCTTTTTAAATCAAATATTTTCCAAAATTTAGTGTACTGTTTTAGGGTTAAGGAAAGAAATATCCTAAAACAATGTTTGATGACTTGTGTAATTGCACACATAACTTTAACCAGTTTTCATAGTTGAAAAAGATTGTATTTTCATTAAAATCAACCAAAACCAACAAGGATCATCTCTTTCGGTCACTAGAAGCTGTATCTGTATATGATTGTAACTTAGCTTGATAGTTATTGCACGCAAAACCTTAATCAAATCGGAAAAGGGCTAAAATTGACTTGATAATTGACTGTGAAATGTTTCAAGAGCACCGCCTGTTGGTGCCATCGCTCGCCTGCACTGCAAGTGCTGGTCAGTATGTAAGGAAAGTGTTATAGTTCAGAATTTCTAAGTACGAAAAGGGCCACAAAATGCAGGGTAGAGTTACGGTTCTTGGACTACATAGTCACATAACTATTGCTTAACAAGTGTGCAAAGTTTCAAAGTTGTACCTCTTATAGTTGTTGAGAAAAATTAACGAAGAGACTAAAATTTTCTAAGTACAAAAAAGGGCCATTATTTTGCAAAATGCATATCAGAGCTATGGTTCTTGGCCTACTAAGTCCTCTAATGATGACGAACATGTGTACAAAGTTTCAAAGCTGTAGCTCTAATGGTTTTTAAATAAGGTGAACCTAATCAAAAAATTTAAAGACGCCGACGATCAAATGATGTAGGTGATGATGCTGAACAATTATCTTGAGTTTGAATCAAATCCCTTTTGTAATAACAGAGATATGGTGAACAGGCATCAAAACTAACATAAAATTCTAAGTAAAAAGGGGGCATAATTCATAAATGATTTATGAGTTATGAGACCTTGTGTCATGTGATGTGGGTAATTACTTCAAGTCTGAATCAAATCCTTTTAGTAATAAACGAGTATTCTAGAGTGAAAGTGCACCAAAGCTTTAACCTGAAATTTTATGTAAAAAAGGGGGATAATTCATGAAATATTGGTGTGAGAGTTATGACCCTTGCACCATATGATGTAGATGATGATGCGGAATAACTATTTTAAGTTTAAAGCAAATTCATTAAGTAATAACAGTGATAAAATGCATCAAAACGTAGGTGCGGACGTGGAAGGACACCGGGGTCGAGTAGTGTTTGGTATTGCTGTGACATATTCATAAAATACGGTTTAAAGCTAACTTACCTCCGCCGTTCTAAATACATGTTGTATTTGCACCATTCAGTCGGAATTGGTACGCGTTGCTAGTCCTTTCCTAACTCGATCTGTCGTTTACTCGATACTGGTTGTAACCGGTGACTGAAGCCATCTGAAAGTCATAGGTACAAATTAGTCTACATAAATGACTATTACATGACATTTTATATAAGTCAGCGGACTGATGTATACAAATATAGGAATGTCTTGCCGGTTAATAGTATAACTATTGCCCGAGGTTCGACAGAAGACCAGATTTTTTTTTCAAATTTTGACTGTAGCCCAACAAAATATGGTGTTGAACTTGACTCGATCACGTAGCAATATCTGTTGACCGTTGATTTGTAAGAGCCTTGTAATCATACACAGCTGTTAAATCTTTTTGCGATCAGTAATTGTTTTAGTCTACGGATCGCGGGAGTATGTTCTCCCTGATGTTTTTTTAAGGGGATGGGAGGGGGAAATATGTCGTATCTGAATGGAGAAATTGGCAGTAACTTGTGCTGGTACAGGCTCCATGAGCACTGGTTATGCTAATTGTGTGCCATTACTTAACTGAAATACTGTTGGAAAACAGCTCTAAACGCATCTTTTTCTTTCTTTCCTCTATGTTTGAATGCTTTGACTTTACCCCAGTAAAACCTATGTCGAAGTGAAGACTGAAAAGTTTGAGATAACCCCTCGGGTAAATTCCCATTTTGGAAATTATACCTGGCAGACCCGTAATATTCATATCATATAAAATATATACAGAATTGTTCAGAAGAAGTAGAAAATACTTTCTATAGAAGTAATCTTGCTCGGTATTATGTTTTGTTTTTGTCTTACAACACATGTACTTCAACTGTTCACAATTCTATTTTGTAGAAGATAAGTACATCTGATGTATATTTAACACATACGCAGACGGTTATTGACTGAACACTATTTCCCTAGTCCGAAGGCCGAGGGTTCGAATTTTGTCAGTAGAAGCATTTCAAGCAGTTCTTCACAGTCCTTCAATTCGACAAGACTACGTATTAGAATCACGCCTAGTTTTTACCAAGTTTTAAAGTAATCAAGCTATAACTTACCTGCTTCCGTGAAACATGGGTCGAAACATGCTACTATCAGGCCGTCGTCGGCTTTTCTTCTGCATCATTTTCTATTCTTTACGATTGTTTTCAGTTCCACCCGTCAAACTTTAATGTCCGACCTTTTTGACTTGTTCATCAGATCTCACATATAGCTCGTGCGGCTTTGAGTGGTTTATGCACAAAGGTTGTACTGGGACAATTCAATGGATTTATTTAAGCCCCTGGGCTTTTCTTTATTTTGCAATCAAGGTCATAATAAAGTGCACATTCACGTCAACACAACACATATTAAAGTACTAATAAACTTTGATAATGTGGCAGTTGACCTCAATACAATCGACACTGTTTATTTTCCAATACAGGTAAATCCAATATTTGCTTTATATAGATCTATGACGGATTATCTTTGAACACCCCTGGATATACTGGACTCAACTGCCACATTATCAAAGTTTATTAGTACTATGCCCAAGGATAACGTGATGTTTACAAACGTAATTATAAATAGATTGAAATGAAGAATAGAGAATTCAACATTTTTTTTTTCGTAATTGGTCAAAAGTGTAAATATTTCTTTTAGTTTGATAGTATTTTATTGTATTTGTTAT
Organism: Mercenaria mercenaria; assembly: GCF_021730395.1. Lineage (NCBI taxonomy): Eukaryota > Metazoa > Mollusca > Bivalvia > Venerida > Veneridae > Mercenaria > Mercenaria mercenaria. The sequence continues at coordinate 15,435,824 of NC_069378.1, forward strand.
TATTAAGGCATTTAAACAATAATATGAACGCATAATTATATGAATAGAAAATTCTTGCTTTCATAGCTTAACGGTAAAGCATTCTGATTATGCTCTTCAGATCTTTTGCCGTGTAGGTTCGAAACTCGACGGCAGTTAGTTTTTTTTTTCTTATTGCTTAAAAAATGGATTCACCAATTTTCATTATGACACAACGATAGAGAAATGTCTGACGCCGATATGGCAGATGAGAAAAGTTATTTGATATTAATTAAATGCATGTGGCCAAAGAAGTATAAAATACAATTTATTTTTATAGCTCTTTGATGTGGCCTACTAATTTTATAGGGGGGAAAATGGAAACCCCACAGATCGCTCAACACGACTAAAACGAAAACGTTGCAGGTTTGCTTTGACTGAGCCTGCTCATGGAACGTACTTATAGAAAGTTTAAGAAGAGCTGTGCTACGAATTTCCACATTTCGTTTTTGAGAGGCCATGTTCATGCCAGACATGTAAAATGCATCACCGATGTTCTGATTAATAAAATGGAGGGTATATGCTTTTATGTCTGGATATAAAATATTTAGGGCTGTTTAAAATATGTAGAGGCTAACAGACTAAAATACTGAAAACGGTGTCTAAATGAAATCACATATTTTGTGATTTCTGCGGATTGCGACGGCCAGAATCTCATTCGAGTTTATTGCCATCGAGACAGATGTGATATGGTCAAAATATTTGACTTTTATTGACATCATACTTGCATTTAGTTGTAAAATTGCATCAAAGTATTTATTGTCAGCTGCAAGACAAGACTTTGATATAGAAAACAGATCTGCAACTCTCATGATAAAAAATAGTAACACGGATGAAGCCAATATTACATGGTTTATTTAATTTATATATAAATTGCTGTTTTGTTTACATATTCTGACTTGATCAGTCTTATATTGTTGGGTTTTACGTAGTCCAACTCTATTTGTTAAAAAATGGGCTTCTTGAAAGGACGTCCGATCTTCCGTAAGGCAGCTAGAAGGCTGCCTCACTTCAATGACTTACTTTCCAAGCGACTTTCGAACCGACAGTGGTAAGGGCAAGTGGATACCCTCTTTAGAAATGCAATTTCCATTCGAGTTAAAAGGCAACGCAGATTGGAGTAGTACTGATATGCAGATGATACTCATTTTAAAAAAGAATCATTTTTAGACATGTATGATGTTTTTAAGAAAAACAAACCCAAAATATACTCCGCTCTCCAATGTCCGCGTCAGTATTCTCTTACCTTCGTCACACATGTCTAAATAAGAAGTGTCTACGTCATGACTATAGAAGTAAGAAGGACTGACGAGTCTAAGTCCTAACTAGGCCTAGAAGAAATATAGTTCTAATTAGGACTGAATTAGGCGGTAGATCTAGTAACTTCTGACTCGAACATACTAGACCTGCGCGGATCCAGAGGGGGGGACCGGGGGTCTGGACCCCCTCTGGAAAATTCTTAAAAAGGGAAAGAAGAGAAGAAGGAAGGAAAATGTTTGTTTGTTTTTTCGAAAAAGGCAATATTAGGACCAAATTCAAAGTATATGCGGCTGCTGCTTCATACGACACCGACATAACTCATATATATATCCATTATCTAACAGAAACTAAGTATTCTACCTTGAAAAAAAACTTGATTTTATCATTTTCCCCAAATTAAACAAGTTAGCACATAAAACTGTGAAAATAAGGGGTATATTGTATATAAAATTGCAATGGAAAGGGGTTCTTAAATGCTCCTAAAATGCCCCAGATTGCAGAATGCAGAAAATGAAGCGCTAAATTTCAGCCTAGTCCAAATAATTGTACTCGAGAGTTGAATATCGTTATATTTTATTGACTTGTCGATATCCGCCTACCTCTAGGTAGACAACGTAAAATATCAAATGTAAAATCGGTCTACCCGAGGTCTCATTATTTAGACTAAATTTCAGCCGAGAGGGGTGTGGGGGGGGGGGACCCCTCTGAGAAAATGAGCTGGAACCGCGCATGCTAGAGTCCTTGATCTATTTAAAAATATACTAAATCTAACTCAGTTTTTACGACGCTCATGAGATCTAGATATATATCTTATGGATGTACTGTAAATATTTACCTTAAAACTGCTATGTGACGTGGCCTGGTTTGGGGTCTTCAGCAACCACCTCAATTTAAAATTTGCTGGTTCCTGGACTATTGATTAATAAACTAGTGCGAATGATATTTCGTAAGTGTACATGTATTTTCGCCAGCTGTAATTGACATTTATCGTGAACAGCCTACTTGACACTAATATTACGTCACACCCATGACGTAGCATTTAAGTTTATTTAAGGTCACCAAGAGTATCACAGTGAGCAGGTGGTTCCAACGTTTTTCTTCTATTTTTTGCATGATGAAATTTACTCAGAAAGAAACTGAATGGACAGATCTATAAATGGTTGCATTTCTACCATTTTACCGAAATGAACGAAAACGATAGACCTTTTTCGTTATGTAGAATAGCTATCTCAGTAACTCATCAAGGAATATATCCAGTCGGTGGTTGCTTGTAGACTTCACTAATTTTAAATCGTCATCAGGCCTTAGAATTATGTTTTAATTTTGAATATATATAACGAAATTGGAAATCTTTGCTTTTACAGAAAGGTTACAACTGTTAAAATGAAAGGTCCGGAAAACTACACGGACTAACTGAGATATTAATGGAATTAATTGCCCGTTTGAGGCCTCATCTACATTTGTGTTATGAACGCAAGTGAAATACAAATTCTGCATGGTGTTAACGAAGAACGTAGCTTTGTTCTGTGAAAATTTTATGTTTCTACTATGTTTTGTTTGAAAGTTACTGGCAAAAAATAGCGATTTCGGTCCGGAAACTACTTGGTTCCAAACCAGTACAGGAAGCAGTTATTAATTAATGTTATGTTTCTTCAATTACCATAACTTATAAATTTCAATCAGTAATGTCAACAATAAGAGCTTGAAATATAATATAATTTTCTGCGAACCATTTTTTTCGCGGAGTTGGGGTGGGGTTCCCCATACCCCTCGCCTGCTTGGTGAATCCACTTTATTTAGGCCTTCCTACGCGCCTGACTATCCTCACCCTAAAAATACAAACAGTCTTCGGTGAAGTCGCTGAGATATTTTTTCAGAAAAAAATCAACTAAATCACATCTGTTACACTTGTTTGAAATATTAAATGCTCAAAGTCTCTTTTCCCGGAAATCTTGAGTCTTAAAACACAACAATCAAAACCAAAAATTATTGAAAGTAAATGTTGAAAACATTTTGTTTTAATGATCCCTTTCTCTTTTTATTTTTCTGAAAAACTTCGATTTATTCTGAAAAATAAACATATTGACTTTTTCAATACGATCTCGTGTATAAGTCGTATACAAGTATACAGACACGAAATAGGAAAATGGAGCGAAATAAATTGTTATCGCTTATGGGCGGCTTTGTAGAGCTGTTTTCCTTATTTTCATCGGAATTCTTTTGCTGAAATCACATGACAGATCTATCTAGGTAGCATCTTCATAATGAAATAATAGCATTCAGACCTTATTATGAAGACTTAGGTCATACACTACCACCACAAGTTGGGAATTCATTTTTGACTGATTATACTAGTACTTGTTCAAAGCAATAATTAAGTATACTCTGCGTTTATTATATTGCGTTTTGTAACGGAAATGGAGATGAAGTATGATATAAATATGTAATATAATGTAATATATTATGTTCAAACTGTTTATTTGAGCCGTACCGTGAGAAAACCAACATAGTGCATTTGCGATCAGCATGGATCCAGACAAGCCTGCGCGGATCAAAGCCTATTGCAATTAGAGAAACCGTTGGTGGGTAGCATGGATCCTGAACAGACTGCGCGGATGCGCAGGCTGGTCTGTATCCATGCTGGTCGCAAATGCACTATGTTGGTTTTCTCATGGCGCGGCTCATTTGCAGTTTTACTAACTATCGTTTGACCAGGTGTGGGTATATAATATTGTACAGCCAACAGGAATGCCATACATTTGCCACAAATTATTGAAACCTCTCTTTCTTTTCAAAGAAACACACTGAGGGGTACCGTACGTATTTCATGACATGTATAATCGACTTCTATGTGTCTGTATTCCGCATTTACGATATTTTTCTCTTTTTTTTTTTACACTTCCAAAAGTTAACAGTCGCGGCTTGATTGAGCAACGATGTTTCCTACAGCTGAGAAAACAAACTTTAAATACCATTTTTATCGTAGTAACACTTCAAAACTGTATGTACTTCCAATATTCGAACAACCAATCAATTTAATTAGCCTAACCCGGACATTGGTTTACTTTAGGAGCGTATTATGTATGCTACACTACATACTAATGAGTCAAAACGCTGTGACGTCAATCTGATCTATAACTTTCCAAGCGTAAATATCAGTAATATGAGCCGCGCCATGAGAAAACCAACATAGTGGTTTTGCGACCAGCATGGATCCAGACCAGCCTGCGCAAACGCACTATGTTGGTTTTCTCATGGCGCGGCTCATATATAATTTTTATGATTAATATCCTGCGAGAAAAACTCGGTTTATTTTCGTGTAAATAACACTAGTACAATGACATCATTCTTGTAGGGATAATACACGGTCTCGGGTCACAAACATATCCCGCGGGCTTCTGCAGACGTTAATACACAAAACAAAAGCGTATTGTCGCTATTCTTGCATAAAAAACATTACCCAACGACTAAATATATTATTTTCATATGTGATGACATTATGATTCCGGTACATTTTTAAATTACCATTCTGTTGTTCTTGGAAACGATAAACATGTTTTAAATATCCATAACCAGAGTCCAAATATCAACAACATTACTAAAAGCTTATACTGAAGTTTTTACACGATTTCTTTTATCTCTAGTTATTACAAACATGATTGAAATTACCAAATAATATTTATATAACTTCAACATTTGGTAAATAGGAGCCCAATTTCAAGAATAACAAGCAAATTCGATGAATTGGTATCCCCCGCCGAAAGGGTGACCAAGGCAAGGTGGTGACCAGGTGTGGGGGTACACAACTTCACATGTTTATAATAAATGTTCATGGAAAAGAATGAAAGACGTTTAATGAAATTGTTATGAACAAATCTGTAGATTTTTAAACAATTAAAGGGCAATAACTCTAAGGAAAATTGACCAATTAAAAAAAAATTACAGGCATCATCAAAGTATGTTGGTTCATATTTATTTCAAGTTTCATGAAATTCTACCAACAAGTTACTGAGATATGGCTGCGGAAGGACGCACGCACGCACGGACGTGAAGGACGGACAACGCCATTTCAATACCCCCTCCCGATTTCATCGGCGGGGGATAATAACTTTACATTCGATATACGGACGCATTTGGAGTATACCGTCGTTTATACGACTGAAAAATTGTTGAAAAAGACGTTAAACCCGAACACACACACATTTGGAGTACAGATGAGTACGAACGTAATGTCAAACTTTCAAGCTGTTTATATAAATTCTTCCTGAAATTAGATAAAAACATATCGACTCATACTTACCAAAATCATAAACATGATTCCTAAAAACAAACAAGAGCTGTCAGTGGACAGCGCACTCGACTATTCTCAGTGCTTGATAGTATAATAATTATAAGCAATGAGTAAAACTTTAACATTACTATAAGCATATTCTAAGTAGAAAAGGAGCCATAATTCAGTCAAAATGCTTGATTAAGTTGCCTCCTCCTTTTTACAGACTGGGGTCATGATGGTAAACAAGTATGCAAAATATGAAAGCAATATCTCAATGGACTTTGAAAATATTTGGGGTGGTACGCAAACTTTAACATTTGTGTGACGCTCACGCCAACGCCGGGGTGAGTAGGATAGCTCCCCTATTCTTCGAATAGTCGAGCTAAAAATCGTACAAGTTACAGGCTATGATTTCATCATGGGTGGGCACCTGGGTAGAACCACCGGCCTTCCATAAACGGTAAACCAGCTTGATAGCTTCCTCACATGAATAACTCTATGCCCAAAGCGAGACTCGAACCCACATCGGTGAGGAGCATGTGATTTGAAGTAAGCGACTTTAACTACCCCTGTATTTGAACAACGGTACTAGAGGAAGATCTACAAGAACATCTACGAGTGGTATGGTTCAGCAGACAATAGGAAAGAAACCAAGAAATGTTGTGGCTATGAATTTATTACATATATTGACGCACATTAAATCTGAAAGCACAAAAATATACATGAATGTCAGTTACTATAAATATCTCTAATTGCTGACTTGCAAAATGCCTCAACAAAGACTAGCAGCTTACATGCATACTAGGACCAATGTTTACAAAATATTAACAGTGTTATTCGCTTTTTGTTTAACTGAACATAATTGCAAGAAAGACATTTTTTCTAAGAAAAAGCTAAGTTTATCAATTTTCGTCTGGAGTCCAGTCTCAAAAAAATGTGCAAAGAACCAGTCAGATGCTATACATGTACATGTATAACTTTTGGCTGTGACTAAATACAGAGTTGGTGCGCCCGTGATATATTACAGACTCCGGTATATACCGGATTAACTAAATTTGAACAAAAATACCTTAAATGTATATATTTTGTAACCATGGTGATTCTAACCCTAACTTTTAGTCGGTATATTATGCACATTATACACTAAATGCGTGTGGACATGCAAAAAAATGAGTATTTTTGCCGTGCGTTCCATTTGATAATAATTCCGCGCAGGCGCAGAACGGCTGCACCAACTCTGCAATGAGAAACATTCATAACTTTTGAACCACAGGCAAAGTTGAAACCAGTCTGAAAACAAGCAGGAAACCAGTCTGAAAACAAGCAGGAAACCAGTCTGAATTTGGTTGTTTTACAGCTGATTCTACATGTAATTATAAATCTGACATATAGTAAAACTGGTTGCAATCTCGGGTTCTATAACCTTGGAGCCTAACATATATAAAACTAGTTGGAGACGCGTCTCTTAATGGAACATTTTCAATACGAGCTCAGAATATACCAATCATATACTGGTGCTCCATACTTAGCTTTATAACATAAGACCCTGTTCAGGTTTTAGCACAGCCCTCATTCATTCAAGTCATATGGGTGTTCGTAAATAGAGCAATAGGTGTATTTACACAACACCTGAGCATTAAAGGGACTTACTTACACATTTTAAAAATCCATAAAAAAATTAGTACATGTACTCTGCAAGTGACTAGTAGTACAAACTTACATAGACATAAGATTTTTGCAAGATTTTTTTTAAAAATAACCAAAAATGTTGTGCAGAAGATAGTAAACTGTTTTTGAAATAATGCAGAAAATTTACATTCTTCTTGCATTTTTATACCAATATCTAACTTTTATTTTCACCCACTTTATCATTTTTCAGCGTTATATAATACATTCTATACGAAACTTGGTGGTAAGCATGTTGAAAAATTTCACCCAAACTGTAGGCAAGTAGCTTTAAGCAGCATTTAAAAAGCAACCATTTTTAACATTAAATCTCTACAAAGCACATATATATCCTTAACAACTAAAATTTGGTGGTTTTCAATCAATTCAAGGAATAAAATCTTCGTAAAATTTATCCCTTCTACATTTACTTCCAGCGTCAATTTAAGAACTAGCTATGCCGGAATTGCGCTTAAGGTAGTTCTGCACGTTTTGATCGAAAAATTTTCTATAATGTAGAATTTGATTAAACTCTGATTTTTCAAAACTTCAGAATATTCGTAGAAAATTCAGCAAATAAAAAAGATAGGGTCGTGTGCTTGATTTTTTGCTACACTGAATTTAAAAATTTGAACCTCAAACGATATTTTATAATGGGAGTCTATGGGAAAATCATAACTTTCATAACATTTTCGCGAATAGAAACTTTTCTACAATGTAGATTTTGATGAAACTTCTCACAGTTATAAATAAACAAATGGCTTATAATTTGGTGAAATAAAATGTACAGGTCCGTGTGCTTATTTGTGAGATATTTGCCCATTATTAAAGTGGAACGGACATTTCACGCTAATTCAAGATATTATTTTGAATTGTGTAATGTGTCATATGTTTAAATATCATATTTTGACTTTAGAAATATAGCAACAGTGCCATTGTAATAAATTTACCCACAGGTTTCAGTTAATTCATAAAATGATTTTCATTTCCGTACGCCGAATCCAGACTTTATTCTACGTTTTCCGGATAAATGACGTTACGCCATTACTTGCGGTTTATCAAACGTGCAGAACTACCTTAAAACAGATGTCTATTCAGCATAAAGCATTCAATAACACAAGTCTGATTGTCAACTGCTTAGATTTCATTCTATTCTAACAAACATAATAAGGGTTTTTTACCAAGATTTGTGTTTAGTACCCAGTTTGAACTTATATTATTATGCCAAAATGTCATTCTATTTTCATGTTGCTATGAAAAGCATGATACATAAAAACATACAAATAAGCCCATATAAGCACACTGGAAATCAAGCTGTTTTTAGTATACTGTCCCTATTGATGTGCAAACTATATGTGTATTGAGATAACTTGAAATAACCTGCTTTAACCTTCGTCTGTTGGCAGCAAGTGATTCTACCTTTGTGTGGAGTGCAGTCTGTAAAAGCAGAATAACTTGCCCCAAGCAGGATAAAGGTTAATCATAAATTGAGCTGTGCCATGGGAAAACCAACATAGTGGCTTTGCGACCAGCATGGATCCAGACCAGCCTGCGCATCCGCGCAGTCTGGTCAGGATCCATGCTGTTCGCTAATGGTCTCTCTAATTGCAATAGGCTTTGAAAGCAAACAGCATGGACTCTGACCAGACTGCGCGGATGCTTTGTTGGTTTTCTCATGGCGCGGCTCAAGTGTGTAAATTTACCAGTTTTGAGAGAGTACCTGTCAACAAAGACAACTCTTTTATTCAGTTGCGAAGGACGGTCTATACACACAAGTTGCACTGTATCAGACAGTTAATACTAGACTTGGTTAATATCGAGAATGAACTGTTGACCTAAAATCTGGATTGCCTTAAAAATAAAGCTGCATAACAAAAGTTGCAATTTCACTACTAAGAATACTGGCATAAAATAAATGTTTACCCTTAGATTTTCTCCATTTTTTAACTAGCAACAACCTAGCTAAAAAGAAAACTGTTTGCATATGTCATCGACTGCTAGTAAACAAAAGGCCAAACTGTATGAGCATCTAAAAAAACAGAATGTTGTTTCTGAAATAAAAAGAATATAGGCCATTCCAAGCATTTAATTTTTATGAAAGGGCCATAACTTAGTTTAAACAAGAGCACCGCCTTGCGGGTGCTGACACTCATCTGATTTTTTTTTTATAATAGAAATATTGTCCTACCCATGATTTTCTAAGTCTAAAAAGGGCCATCACTCTTGCAAAAAGCAGGATAGAGTTATGTTTCTTGATGTACAGTGTCCACTTATGATGGTGAAAAACTGTTGCAAGTTTTAAAGCAATAGCTTTGATAGTTTATGAGAAAAGTTGACTTAAACATAATATTCAACCAAGAAAATGATTTTTCTGAGTCCAAAAGGGGCAATAATTATTGCAAAAAGCAGGATGGAGTTATGTTGCTTGCTGTACAGGGTCAGCTTATGATGGTGAACAAGAGTTGCAAGTTTTAAAGCAATAGCTTTGATAGTTTAAGAGAAAAAGTTGACCTAAACATAAAACTTAACCAAGAAATCTGATATTTTCTAAGTCCAAAAGGGGCCATAAATCTTGCAAAAAGCAGGATGGAGTTATGTTTCTTGCTGTACAGGGTCAGCTTTGATGGTGAACAAGTGTTGCAAGTTTTAAAAGGAATAGCTTTGATAGTTTAGGATAAAAGCTGACCTAAACATAAAACTTAACCAAGAAAACTGATTTTCTAAGTCCAAAAGGGGCAATAATTCTTGCAAAAAGCAAGATGGAGTTATGTTTCTTGATGTACAGGGTCTGCTTATGATGGTGAACAAGTATTCCAAGTTTCAAAGCAAAAGCTTTGATAGTTTAGGAGAAAAGTTGACCTAAACATAAAACTTAACCAAGAAATCTGATATTTTCTAAGTACAAAAGGGGCCATAAATCTTGCAAAAAGCAAGATGGAGTTATGTTTCTTGCTATACAGGGTCAGCTTATGATGGTTAACAAGTATTCCAAGTTTCAAAGCAATAGCTTTGATAGTTTAGGAGAAAAGCTGACCTAAACATAAAACTTAACCAGGCAACGCCGACGCCGACAACCGCTCAAGTGATGACAATAACTCATCATTTTTTTCAAAAAATCAGATGAGCTAAAAATCATGCAACTGTATAAAACTTTAACCTATAGCCTGCTGACGGCAAGTGCTTCTGCCTTTGCGACCAGTGCAGACCAAGATCAGCCTGCACATCCGTGCAGTCTGATCATGGTCTGCACTGTTCGCTATTCAGTCAGTTAATTTTCAGTGAACACCCCTTTGAATAATCAATGGTACTGCCCCAATTGAATGATGGACCAATCCACTATAGAAACTTAGCAGGGTAAAAGTTAAATATATTCAACTAAGCTTGGTATTTATCATTAAAGAAGTAGTCCAGCAAAAATCTTATGAAGAAAAGACCTGTAAGGGGTCATAACTCTGGTAAAGTTTGAGTGGAACCCGCCTATGACATACACAACTTCTATCAATTTCACAAAAATCCTACAAGCGCTTTGGTGGATATTCATTGACAAGAAACTCCTGTTAAGGAACAGATTAGACAAAGACATTATCTCCCTTAGTCTGGGAAGATAGACAAAGACATTATCTCCCTTAGTCTGGGAAGATAGACAAAGACATTATCTCCCTTAGTCTGGGAAGATACATGTCGATGGGTCAGTGCAACACGGTCGTAACTCATTTTTTGAAAACTTTACAGGAGAAGCAAAAAACATTTTTGTATTCAAATGATGTAATGAAAAACAATACAATCTATATTATTTTTATCAAATAACAATAATAACTACAATACTATGGGAAAAAATGTCAAAAAAATGTTCACTGAGGAGTTATTTGAAAGTTTTTCAGTTACGACCATGTTGCGCTGAAATGTGTGGAAATATTGTCAAAAACTTAGTGCAACAAGGTCGTAACTAAATGATAACAAATAATTTATTGGAGATAATTCATAACAGAGATGTTTATTCAAAAGTCTATTAATTCAATATTTTTAAGCATATCCATTTATCTTTTTCTGTACTTTCATTGACTTGTTTTACTCGCAAAAATGTCAAAAAAAAATCATATAATATGTAGAAATAAAAATGTACTACTACAAAAACACATTTTAAATTATTAAAAGTATTTTACAGTAAAAAGACAATAAGAGCTTGACTTGGTCCAAGATATTTGCATATTTTACTGAATGTAGGCTCTGAGAGTTTTAATATTCAAAGTTATTTCAGTATTTTACAGTAAATGGACATAATATAAGAGCTTGACTGATCAAAGGTACTTGAATATTTTACTGAATATAGGCACTGGGAGCCTTTATGGTCAAACTTATTTCATTATTTTACAGTAAATGGACAATAGAAGCTTGACTGGTCCAAAATATTTACATTTTTAATGAATATAGGCTCTGAGAGCTTTTATGGTCAAAGTTATTTCAGTATTTTACAGTAAATGGACAAAAAGTGCTTGACTGGTCCAAGGTACTTGAATATTTTACAGTATGTAGACACTGAGTGTCTTTAAAGTACAAGATATTTGCATATTTTACAGAATATAGGCATTATGAGCCTTTAAGGTCTAAGGTATTTGAATATGTCTGTGTTTAGTTATTAGATTTTCAACAAGAAATATGCACCGGTTCTGCAGCATGAATAATGCATGCCCCAGGAGCAAAATACTATTCTGCAAATAAACATGTGCATGCTTCTTGATACAAGTCTAAATGTCTTTTTATTACATAAAAATCTATACTTAAACAATTATCAATGGTATAAAATTTGTTCTTTAGCTTGAGTAAAACTGAAATGTTATAATTAAAGAACATGATAAACACAACAACACAGTCACATGAAACTAACATCAAAAATGATGCCATACACCTGATGTAAAATTTGAAAGTCAGTATGGTCTGTTCCTGGAAAATTTTGTAATATATGTATGAAGTGGCAGCCTCTGATGCATATTTTTTGTCTAAATTTTCAGGTATTAAGAGGGTCCCCTCTTCCTATTAGGTTGGTCAGCGGGTCTCCCTCTGGAATATAGGTATAAAATAGAAGCCTCTAGTGCCTTTTTGGGTCACAACTTTGAGGTACATGATGGGATACCTCCCTCCTGTTAAGGGGGTCAGGTGGTTCTCTCCCTGGATTTTCTTTTTTAACATAGGTATGAAATGGTGGCCTCAGGTGCAATTGGGTTTAAATGTAAAGGTATAGAAGGGGTTCAGAGGGTTTCCCCCCTAGAAATATTTTAAACATAGTTATGAAATACTGGCTTCTTGTGCATTTTTGGGTCTGAATTTTGAGGTACAAGAGGTTAGCCCTTCCTACTGTTAGTAAGACTAAAGTGAGGAGAGAGGGGAAGGGCTCTCCCCTGGAAATTTCTGTAATTTAGGTATGAAATGGTTGCCTCTTGTGCATTTCTGGGCCTAAATTTCGAAGTACAGGAGGGGATAACGCCTTCCTGTTTGGTATAATACCTCCTTCCTATTTGGGGAGGGGGAATGTGTCTCCTCTGGAAGTTTTTGAAAATTAGGTATGAAACTAGAGCTGCTTTGAGAAAAGCACATGTCTCCCACAGCTGCCAAGTCATCAGAATAGTAGTATGAGATCGGACGAGAAATGTTCAAGCGTAAACCTTTCTCCTATATATTCTTAATTCCCAATCAGACTTCCAGTTCTTTGATTATCAAAAAACACCCAATCAGACTTTCAGAGCTTTGATACAACCTAATCAGACTTCCAGAACTTTGATTATCAAATACAATGCAATCAGACTTTCAGTGCTTTGTTTATCAAAACCAATGTTTCAAGGGCCATACTTCCAAAGTGCCTGGGTTGATTTGGCTTGTTATCAAACTTGGATGAGGACTTATTGGCAAACACATTTTTTCAAGTTTGGGGAAAATTGGATGAGAACTGTTCGACTTAAAGAGTGTGGACAAGATCTGTGATAGACGGATGGATGGACAGACAGGAGTTAATCAATATGTCTCCCACCACACAGTGGTGTGGGAGACATAATAATGGCCTCTAGTGCATTTGCATCGGTCTATATGTTTAGGTATAGAGGGGATACTTCCCTCCTGTTATGGGCTCGGGAGCATCTCCCCTCCTGGAAATTTTGAAATGCAGGCATGAAATGGTGGCCTCTGGTGCAGTTTTGGGTCTATATATTGAAAAAATATTATTTTGTTTGCATGCAACTTTGATGAGTTTAAGTCAGTATGGGGTGGGGGATATAGGGGGAGCATGGGCTCTCTTGGCCATGGCCCTTGATCAGCCAGGCCTTTATGTTGGTGTTTTGCAACATAAAAATCAAGTAAATCATTCATTAAATTTAAATGTAAAATTATTAATGCTGATCATTTATGTTTTAGTGGTTTAACAACTTATACAAATATTCGATATACCTAACAAAATCTTCTGTATATCCAAATAAAACTTATCGGAATACGAGCTTTACAAGCAGAAGTCATGCTTCACTTATAGCACAGAAAAATTTCCACCTTTAATAATACCATTTTGTATTTTGCACAATTCATGGAAATATGCATACAAAAGGAAAAATGTTCATTGTTATCCTTTCACAGTTTTACATGAAACTTGCATAAAGGAAAGTTTATTTAAAAATTACAAGTATAAAAAGCATAGCTGTCAAGGCTCCACAAAGGCCACGAGTGTGATCGGGGTTCAAAGGGAAGGTTTTCCCTCATGGGGGTCTAGAGGGCGATAATCCCTAAAAGCCGGAAACGCCCTCACACGGAAAATATAGATTTTTAACACAAAATATATCTAGTTTTGAATAGTCTCCCTCCGTGTTTACTTTTTGTGACGTTTATTCATGCGGTAGAAATAACACGTTGCACTGGTGAATGTAAAAGCTGTATTATACGGTATGGAAACACCGTGTCAATGTCTCCTCGCATGTTTGATTCAGTATTATTATAAATTTTCTACGAAAAAAAAAACAATTGATTTCTTTATTTCTTTAAAATGTGTGTGACCTTGAATAGAAGGCATGTGAGCGTGATCTAGGGCCGAAATGCGTGTGTCTTGACAGGTTTGAAAAAGGTGCATTTTTTCCTCTTAAAATTAAGTCAAGACATTATGAATAGGGCTTCTGATGCTAAAAACTACTGAATTTGGAAGAGGTTTTGCTGGAAATAGTTAACAGAGTATTTTTTTAACAGAGCAAGACTTTTTAATGTTTTGGTAAAATCCTAAACATGTTGGTCAATAAATTCTTAACACCACTTTGCATTGATAAAATATGAAATATGGTAATAATATTAATTTTGTAGTATAAATACCATTTCTAAGTTGTTGAAAAACTAAAATCATCCTTATTTATCATTTAACTATTGTAATATGTTACTCTTTGTGAGTTACAACCATGTTGCACAGAAATTTCAAAGTGAAATAGCATACTAACTCTGTGCAACAAAGACGTATGTTGAGTTACGACCATGTTGCACTGACTGAAAGTGTCTTCCTGAGATACAACCTTTTGACAATTTTACTTTTTTCACTTTAATTTTAAGAATGTGATTTAGATATTTTAACAAGTGATGTATTTCTGTTAAATAAGGCAAATTATGTAAAAAAGTGTATTTGGTAAAAAAATCAAGTTACGACCATGTTGCACTGACCCATCGATGTATATTAATTACAATATAAATCACAGACTATAAAACAATACCCTTGCAAATCATATAGAAATGCCCATACAAAACTATATTCAAAGTCCCCAGTTTTTAAGAAAGAAAACAAAATAAGCATAATTTATAGCAAATTTTTTGGTAAAATAAAATATCACCCAAATCTCAACATACTTTGTTTCTGAATAGTTTCCTCAAAAGTTATTGCTTTGTTTGTATTCTACTGCTTGTCAAAAAACTTTATCCTGTGCACTATAAAACATTTCTATAATTTTTATTTTTGAGTTATGGGAGCTTCATTCAGGTTAAACTGTTATAAAATACAGTACAACAATGTTCATGCAGAGCATCCATGCCTTGACCACCTGGTCTCGCTAGTCCTGTCCATTTTCCTTATACTTTCTATGTCTAGATCATTTGAAACCCTGATTAACTCCCAATATTTTGTTCATTTCCTTGCCACCCCAAGAAGCTGTTATTTTACTTTATTATATACCTATATAAATTCTGTTGAAAATACTGCTTGTATTTCACAAGTAAATATGAACAGGCAGAAAAAAATTCCATACTGTACCTTCTGTATATATTCATTTGATATGCATGACCTGACACAGTTCTATAAAGTGCACACGAAAACATCACTCATTTCTATTTTAATATCTACAAACAATGAAGATTTTGTTTGATAACAACGGGGGTTTGGGGTATATTCAACTGTCCTGATTTCTACTATGGACCTGAATTTATAACTGACAAAGAAAACCCTACTAAGAACATAACTATATAACCATAATAAGTGGCATGGATAGGTGTTTTGAGATACATGTAAATTGTACATGTATGACGTGGGTGTAATTTATTAATCAGCCATTATATGAGCCGTGCCATGGGAAAACCAACATAGTGGGTTTGCGACCAGCATGGATCCAGACCAGCCTGCGCATCCGCGCAGTCTGGTCAGGCTCCATGCTGTTCGCCTTTAAAGCCCATTGGAGTTGGAGAAACTGTTAGCGAACAGCATGGATCCTGACCAGACTGCGCGGATGCGCAGGCTGGTCTGGATCCATGCTGGTCGCATACCCACTATGTTGGTTTTCCCATGGCGCGGCTCATATATCCAACTATGAACCTATAATGAGATTAGAGGAAAAAAGTACACTTTACACATTATTTCACGATGTTGCCATTTGAAGACCTGTGACGGTTTAAGTCATTAATGAAGTTGATCATTTCATACTGTTGCATGATCAGTATAAATTCATATCAAGTCATTCTTCATTTAGAGAACACATGCACATGCAAGATACGACTAGGTACATGAGCGCGTACTTTACACTTTCTCGATTAACGAAGGATGAATGATGACTTCCTCTTTAGTTTCAAGGTACGTTTGGCCTCCTGATTTGTAACAAACATTCCTCACTTAATTTAGGACAAATCATCTAGTTGCTACATTGATTTTCACCGTCCTAAGTGAGTGTACTACAGTAACTTATTCTTGCACATTAAGACAAATTAGATCTACAGAATTTCTTGTCGGTCAGGAGCTAAAAGTAAATTCGTAGATCCAATGTATCTATCAAACTCATCAAATCGCCATTCCAAAAACACATACTTTGAGCCAGTTCATGAAAAAAAAAAACAACAAAAAAAAAAAAAACTGCGATTTTATTAGAATCTAGATCTACTAGCTAGATAATCTCGGTCTATGTTTATGAAAAACAGTCATACATTTTCACTGAGAAGAAACTCGCAACTTCGTAGAAATTGGTGCGAATCATGCAGTTTTCCAATGCATACTCGAACACAGTGACAGACCATTATGAGGTCTATGATGACGTTTTATGTAGCTATTGGTTTCACGCGCACGTGTTCACCGGGCGGATTATGATTATGAGTTTTCGGCCCGGTCCGATAAGTGAATAATCAGTGCGTGAAAGCAATAACCTGCTGAAAACGCATTCATTTTTGTTACTATATATAGTAACATATGTATAAAGTGTAGTAAAGAGACGTTCGAAGTTATTTACACCATTCAGAAGACCTGACTGATGTTTTTCTCTATTTTACTCAGCCTTGTTAATAAAATCGCAACAGCATATTCAAATCAAACAATATATTTTGTTTAATATTAACGTACTTGTAAGCATTGTAAATTGCTTAGTGAAGATCAAACTATTAATGATACAATAATTAAATAAAGTTCATTCGATAATGGCTGCCACACAAGGTTCTAAAACGTTCGAATAGTTCTAATTTCCAAGGATATAAATTTGGACAGAAGTGAAACCAACGGCAGGTTATGTGCAGTTAAAGTTGTACTTGATCGAAATTGTTATAAAAAGATTAATATTTTACCGTGTACACGGTGGCAATAATAATTGTTGTTGTGACATGCTCAATGTTTTATCAACCCGTGCAAAATAATCACCAGAGTAGCCTCTACATTGATAATAATGAATTTGTGATCAAATTCCGATTTATGTATTTTCTTTCTTTAATTTCATTTAGTAGTTAGAAATGCCAGTCTATTTTAGCGATTTCTTCTGAGAAGTGATTACATAGAATATAGACAGCCTATGTTTACACTTTTAAAAAATAAATAAAATATTATAGTCTAGGAGCTAGTCTAAATCTATCACTATAGATATTCCATATAACATTGTAACCTAGAAACGACTAATTTTTATATTGGGTCAGAGCATGGATATGGATGCTTTGTAGGCTGCTATCATAGCAAGCGCGGGATACAGGCCTTATTTGTACTTGTTAATCGCAAGACCGTTCCCGTACCTCACATTAATAATTCGGGAGAGGGAGAATTCCGGAAAAATAACGAAGCATCTGTCCTTTAAATTATCTTTCTCGTTTATTTTCGTTATAACTATAAGGTATAGCTGGATACACCCAGGATTAAACATTAACTGGTGACATTAAGTCATCTATCATACATAAAATTATCATACGAGATATAAAGTTAGTCCATCTGTAAATAAAGAAATCATAGAAATGTCCAGTTTTGATCATCGACATTATTTCCGTCCATAAATAAAATGACTGCACTTCGACAGCAATGTCTTATTACAGATGCAGCTTATTTTACAAATTAACAACTCACTCTCATTTCTTAAGGGAAATGTCAAAAATGTATGCGTTCAGACCTTTGTTCATTACAAGTGAATCAGTTTAATGCAATTGTTAATTGATATAGTGTCTCTGTATCAAAGAGTGCTCGGAACGTATTTTAACCAAAGATACAATATACAGGACACAAGAAGCTTCATTTTTAGTCAAAAACAAAACCGTAACACCTGCATGGATAAAATTTAACATTAATTTGTTACATATTTTAGGGTTAAGACTGCAGTGACCCATATGTGACAGTAAGCTATACATAAGGCGTACCACCACACTTATATCGATGCTGCAGTACGCCAAACGCGTTTTTGATATTTTACCAATGCCTCCCGATTTTCTCTTTTACACCTCAGCTCTGTTTCATAGCTATCAATGTCAACAATATCTGGCTCGTCATTGTTTGTCTCTGATACAAAAAAAATCATATCGTATTCGTTTATGAAACAAACTATGTATAAAGTAGTCTTCGTTTTATCTCGAGAGATCTAATCCACAACAATTAATGCTCAATGCTTAATGTCCTATATAGGTTTTCTTATTTTAATGAGATGTCAAAATTATAACCAAGTTTTGCAATCATAAAGTTTTTTTTTATTTATTTTAATACCTAAAACCAATTTTTAAATACAACGTTTGAATTATTAATAGCACTGCCAATTAAAAGAATATGCAAATATGCATTGATATATAAATTACATTTATTTAATTCATTCGTCCGTATATTTACGGTTACTATAAAATGAACAAGGAAGTCTGAAAGACAGCTTTATCCCCCGCCGCTGTTATGGATAGTGAAAGGGTTGATGGTATTGGGCGGAAGCATTGACGTTGTTAATTATATTTCATAGTTCATGTATAACGACATTAATGAATTTTTCAAGGGGTTTAGGAGATACATAGCAGACACAAAATGGAAGGCTCAAACCTTTGACCTCTAGCTGTGACCTTGACCTTGAGCCAACATGGCTGACTCATGAGTTCTGCATATCGTCTTGATGAGGTGATAATTTGACCTACGTATCATGAAAAACCTCCATGGGGTTAGGAGATACAAAGTTCAAATCTTTGACCTTGAGTTGTGACCTTGACCTTGAGCCGACATGGATGACTAATGAGTTCTGCACATTGTCTTGATGAAGTATCATTTGTCCCAAGTATCATGAAAATCCTTCATGGGGTTTAGGAGATACAGAGCGGACTCAAACTAGAAGGCTCAAATCCTTGACCTTAAGTTGTGACCTTGACCTTGAGCAGACAAGGATGAATTATACATTCTGCACATTTTCTTGATAAGGTTATCATTTGACCCAAGTTTCAAGAACATCCTTCAAGGGGTTTAAGAGATACAGAGCGGACAGAAAATTAAAGGCTCAAACATTTGACCTTGAGTTGTGACCTTGACCTTGATCCGGCATGATTGACTTATAACTTCTGTACATCGTCTTGATGAGGTCATTATTTGATCAAAGTTTCAAGAAAATCCTTCAAGCGGTTTTGAAGATAAAGAGCGGATACAAAATGAAAGCTCAA
Source organism: Mercenaria mercenaria (assembly GCF_021730395.1). NCBI lineage: Eukaryota > Metazoa > Mollusca > Bivalvia > Venerida > Veneridae > Mercenaria > Mercenaria mercenaria. Next base: position 15,455,391 of record NC_069378.1, read on the forward strand.
ACATTTGACCTAGAGTTGTGACGTTGACCTTGAGCCGACATGACTGACTCATAAGTTCTGCACATCGTATTGATGAGGTGATCATTTGTTCTAAGTATCATGAAAATCCTTCAAGGGGTTTAGGAGATACAGAGCGGACACAAAATGGAAGGCTCAAACGTTTGACCTTGAGTTGTGACCTTGCCCATGAGCAGACATGACTGAATCATAAGTTCTGCACATCGTCTTGATCAGGTGATCATTTGACCCAAGTATCATAAAAATCCTTCAAGGGATTAGGAGATACAGAGCAGACACAAACTGGAAGGCTCAAACCTTTGACCTTAAGTTGTGACCTTGACCTTAAGCAGAATGGATGAATTATAAGTTCTGTACATTTTCTTGATGAGGTTATATTTTGATCCAAGTTTCAAGAAAACCCTTCAAGAGATTTAAGAGATACAGAGCGGACACAAAATGGAAGGCTCAAACATTTGACCTTGAGTTGTGACCTTGACCTTGAGCCGACATGACTGACTCATGACATCTGCAAATTGTCTTGATGAAGTCTTTAAGCGGTTTAGGAGTTACAGAGCGGATACAAAATGGAAGGCTCAAGACTTTGACTTTGAGTTGTGACCTTGACCTTGGGTTGAGATGGCTGACTTGTGAGTTCTGCACATCGTCCTGATGAGGTGATCATTTGATCCAAGTTTCATGAAAATCCTTAAAGGGGTTTAGGAGATAAAGAGCGGACACAAAATGTTACGGACGGACTGAGACCATTTTTATAAGCCCCACCACTCGTGGCGGGGGATTAACAATTCTGTGTCGAACAACATTTTTTGCGGCTGATCCCGACTTGAGTGTTCGGTACTGGATGATTTGCTTGAAATGGTACTGTTTCCAGCAGTATCGGCCAAGACTGAAGGTGGAGAAGCAAATATTACTGCTACCACGGCCCGAGTGGAAAGAGTTCTTACATATAGTTTAGGTGATTACTTTAGTCTTCTTCTCACGATGAACAAGTTAGACTTGTTGACCTGTACATATGAAATTAAACTTGAACTTAAGTAACACCAATTTAAGTAAATGTTATTGTTGTAGAAATTGTATTTTAAGTTTTTCCCTTGTAAGAAATTTATAGCAATAAACTAAATTCGTTTAATCCTGTTTAATCGACGCAGTGCAGTGAGCCATGAAAATACTGCGTCAGTAAGTGGCCTCACAAACTATGAAATACAAAACTGAGGCAAAATAGTAAGAAAGACAAAAATACATCGACGAGATAGACTTTATACTAATTTTAGTTAAAAGAAATACTACTATATAATTAAGATTGAAAAAAAAATCTTTAAAAGTAACCTTTAGCTAAACTTCCAATTTTCTGGAATTATCTAAATATATAATATCGTCTTTTGCAAACTAACCCCCCCCCCCCCCCAAAAAAAAAACAACCCTCAACAGTCTATGATTTTCTTAATGATACTTCCGTCACCATTAATTTGTTATTTGACATCATCATTTTGTTAACACGTCTTTGCAAATATCAAAACAACTGCTGCACTAAGTCGTACAAAATGCGTATATGTAGTACTGCGTTACACCAACCTGAGCACTAAGCCATACTGCTGCACTGAGCCATATAAATTGCGACAGTAAGCCGCATATGGCTCAGTGCGTTGTAACAGTGCAGCAAGAATTCTAATACAATACAGTATAGAATAAATACGGGTAATTATAGAGCGATATCTGATTTAAGAAAGAAAAGAAAATATTTTATCGTTATTCAAATATTCTTTCAGCATAGATACTTTGAGTTTTGAGTTTACGGAACAAACATACTGAAATAAATATAAAAAATAGATCCAAAACTGAAGTTCATATCCCAACCCGATGAAACAGTCGTTTTAAGTAAGACATAGAATACGTCTTTCTCTCAAAGATAGTACTTTATATGTACATGTAAGTTGTGTTATTATTTTACTAAATTGATAATATTAAACACTGCCCAGTGTCCATTTTGTGTCTAGGTACACGCAGTCAAATTACACAATAGCAGTGCACCGACAGTTCAAAATTACTCCAGAGCACGAGTTGGTAAGATATATTATACAAAACACGTATCATTTCCCCATGAATATTATATTTAGATTTGGAAATTCCGCTGGCTGTTACTATTTATAAGTTTGTATGTTCTTATTTTAGATTTGGAAATTTACTTTCGATTTCCTTTTATAGCTCAAATGGCATTATGAATATTGTTTTGATATAGGATCCGGCAAACTGAAAATGTAAAGGTAAGCATACACTAATTGTTTACTTATTAGGTATTCGTTGTCATGTAAATTAGCATTATATTTACCTGAAAGTTTCATGAAAATCCTTCCAGGGGTTTAGGAAATATAGTTATATTATTTGTTTAGAAAAATAATGACCACCATTGCGCTACAAATGAATACGGGAGGGCAATAAATAGTTTACTTTTTGAACATAACAATGATTACTTCTCGAAATAATTGCCCCGGTAAGACTTTTGTCAATGCTTAAAAAGACATTCTTGACCGCTTACAAGATGCTAATGTGCTAGATCGGCTTGTGGACACGATAGAGACCACATTTTGCAATCGTTTTATTTAAACTTGCACGCAATTTGTATTGGCATAATATCTAAGTTCCTTTCGAAAACTGGTCAGATCCCATCATGGGTTCCAGAGTTATGACCCCTTTAAATGGTCAAAATTTGCTATTTTGTCTTTTGCAGCCATTTAGAGACTTCATTTTTGGTTTGATTTGATACAAACTTGCAAAATATATATAACAACAATAGATCTTAGATTCCGTCATGAATCTGGCAGATCCAATCATAGGTTCAGGAGTTACAGCCCCTGATTAACCCCTGAAAGAGCCAAATTTGTTAATTTTTACAAACAACTTAAGTCACAATAATATTTTGGCCATTTCGGCCATACAGAGTTTTCATTTATGCTTAATGATTTAAAACAAACTTGCACAAAATGTTTATCTCGAAACTGGGTCAAGTGGAGTCAAAAACTAGGCCACCAGTTCAAATCAAAAGGAAAAGCTTGTTAACACCCTAGAGGACACATGTATGACCGTATCCTTATGAAACTAGGGCAGAATGTTAATCTTGATGCAAGTTCAAAACTGGGTCATATGGGCTCAAAAACTAGGTCACACGGTCAAATAAAAGGAAAAGTTTGTTAACATTCTTGAGGCCACATTTATGACAGTATCTTCATGACACTTGGTCAGAAATGTTTATCTTGATAATTCCTATGCCAAGTTTAAAACTGAGTCATATGGGGTCAAAAATAGGTCAAAAGGACAAATCAAAGGAAAAGCTTGAAAACTCTTGAGGCCACATTTATGATCCTATCTTCATGCACCTTTGTCAGAATGTTTACCTTGATGATTCCTATGCCAATTTCAAAACTGGATCATATTGGATCAAAAAATAGGTCAAAAAGTCAATCAAAGGAAAAGCTTGAAGACACTCTCGAGGCCACATTTATGACCCTATCTTCATGAAACTTGGTCAGAGTGTTTATCTTGATGATTCCTAGGCCGAGTTTGAAACTGGATGATGTGGGGTCAAAAAACTAGGTCATGGGAAAGTGTTTCTAAAAAGCTTATTAGCTTACTGCTCGATCCCTTGCTTTTGTAACATATCTTGAAATCACATGCTATTTGGTAAATAAAATATTGTTTAAACCAAAAACTAGGTCACCCGCTAGAATCATAGGAAAAACTTGTTTTACATAGAATATATAGTCTTATTTGTAAAAGAAATTTGGACCACAAATATAATGTTTTATACAAATTTGAATACTTATCTTGGATATTCTTAATCATGACCTACTGACCTACTTTCTTGTTTTTGAAGCTACAGCAAAGAGATGTAAACCACCGTTTATAATGTTTGATACAGATGTTATTTCTCATCTTGAATATTCTTATCTGAAGGTACAGCATAGAAATCTGGAGAACGTTCATAACTTTTGATACAGATTTCAATACTCATCTTTAATATTCTTAATCCTGACCTACTGACCTACTTTCTTGTTTTTGAAGCTTCAGCAAAGAGATGTAGACCACCTGTATAATGTTTGATACAGATGTTATTACTCATCTTGAATACTTATCGTAACCTACTTACCTACTTTCTGTTTTTGAAGTTACAGAAAAGAAATTTGGACCACATGTGTAATGTTTGATGCAGATTTCAGTTCAGAATCTCATCTTGAATAGTCTTAATCGTGACCTACTGACCTACTATCTTATTTTTGAAGTTACAGCATATCAATTTGGACCACCTATATAATTGTTTTATACAGATTTCAATACTCATCTTGAAAAATCTTGACCTTCTGACCTACTTTCTTGTTTTTAAAGGTACAGCATAGAAATTTGGACCACATATTTGACTTCTGATAATAATTCAATTCTCATCTTTAATATTCTTAACCCTGACCTACTGACCAGTTTTTTTGCTTTTGAAGCTACAGCAAAGAGATTGGGACCACCTGTATAATTTTTTAACAGTTTACAGTAGTTTTCTTGAATAATCTTTACTATGAACTATTCACCTAGTTTTTTGTTTGTTTTTGAAGCTTTAGCAAAGAAATTTGTTAAAGCAAGCAACTAAACTCTCGCTATAGGGCCCCTTTGTTTTGTTTCGGTTTCGTTTTTATTTCGGTGTAAGTTTTGATGTATATCTGAAAACACTCGTCATCTATAATGGATTATATTTCTCTCAGGTTCAGGTTTGGTGTGCATAGTTATGAGAAATATGTGACACCTCGATGTCTGATCTATGCAAGACAGTTCCCTCCCTCAATATACGTTACGCTAAAACAATATTTATAGTTTCTACTTATCTGTGGACTACTTGCATTTCAAAAGAAATACAAACTGATGAAAACAAAAGTCATACAAGTAGAAGATACCGAATCTGTATCATGCACGCGCCTGGAATTCTTTCGTTGAAATGCAAGATCATTTCCAAAAATGAAAAGCGAGTATTAAAGGTTCTCGTACACGTCAATTCTAACCTAAAATTGTAAAATACTGATGGTTACAACTTAGTACTAATAGGAGCAATCTCAAAGTCGGGATAGGGTGCATTTGGGGATCGACCAGCTAAACCTATCCTTTTCTACGCTAATTTTGTTTTTAAAAAGGAAAAGCAAGTTCTTCCCATTACTGACAATAGACATTGCATCCAATCCTTATCTGTACATCTAAATGCTCCCAAAGTGACTTTTCTGTTATTTTCAAGAAAAATATTTTTTTTATCAAAAGTTGGATGGGCAAAGAATATGCTATATCCCAACTTTGATAGTGAGGGGGTGGGGGGGGGGAGGGGGGACATTCCCTCTGGTTTCGCTATTTTACGTCTATGTTACACTTCCTTCATAATCATTTTTGACCTTTTATTAAGTTTTCTTCGCTCGCGCGCCTTGTGTTACCTAGATCTCTCATGATGCATTCTAACCGAAAACAACATATACTTGTATGTTATAACGAGTTTATATCATCCCAGATTAAGCTACTATTATAATAACCCTATTATATATTTTAAAATTTGTTTCTTTATACTTATGTAGAGATAGTTAACACAAGTCACGTGCCAATTATCATACACGTTTGAATACAGTAACCATTCTGTGTATGTGGACTTTATCAACTTATACACAAAACTTAGTGAGAGATATAGTAAAACATCCGTGACACGCTCTTCTGCTATATACGAGACAAAGCATTTTATTGAACAGAAGTAAAAAGAAAAGATAAAATTTTTGGTAAAAATATCTGACGGGCAGAAGTCCGATGAGTCGGACGGGTGCAAATTTTAACATAGCAAAATAAGACGTAAACTATTCATGAATGATTTGAACATAGTATAAATATGTTATTTATCTGTTTTGGGACATTGCTGCTCGTACGGGCAATTAAAGTTGACAAAATGATAGGTCAGGGTTAATAATAATTTTAAAGCGGGGGTTATAAATTACTGAACATTTGACACTCCATGACCTTTTCTTTCTGGACTTTTTACCAGTTATTTAAGGATGTAGAAGCGTTTTTCTTCTTCTTCAAGCTTACAGAGTATGAACAAATTATAAATTGTAGAAAACATTTGATCCTATATCCTTACGTCGAATAGCGAGAATACGTTCGCGGTTAGATTTCGTTTTCAAAGAAATTTGAATCAGCAACCTTCTGATTAAGAGTCACGCTCTCAAAAGGAAACAGCAAAATTTGGATAAAAATGAAATAAAACAGAGATAATCTAATATCTCATAACATTATAAACAAGACTTGACTAGTTATATATTTCAATGAGTATAATATAAAGTATAGCTAAATCCTTTTACTTTTTAGCTCACCTGAGCAAGAAGTGCTCAAGATGAGCAATTGTAACCGGTCATTGTCCGGCATGCGTCGGCGTGCGTCGTGCGTCGTCCGTCAATTTTTGCCTTGTGAACACTCTAGAGGCCACAGTTGTGATCAAAACTTTATGAAACTTGGATAAGATGATTGTCATGGTGATTTCTAGGCAAATTTAGAAATTGGGTCATGTGCAATCAGAAACTAGGTCAGTTGGCCAGATCAAACGAAAAGTGTGTGAACACTCTAGAGACCACAGTTGTGACTCAATCTTTATGAAGCTTGGTCAGAATGTTTGTCTTGACAATTTCTAAGTCAAGTTTGAATCTAGATTATGTGGGGTAAAAGCTAGGTCACCCGGTCAAATCAAAGGAAAAAATTGTGAACATTCTAGTGGCCACAGTGTCAGGATACTGGTTATATGACCCAGGGAAGTGCCTACGCCTTTAGTATCTTGAACAATGGTTTGGGTCCAATCGCTAAGGTGACTATGTCTTAGACTAGCTGACAAACGATGTAGAATGTCCTTTGTTAAAACGTATAGCTGGTGAGACCAAATATCTCATATATATAGAATTTTCCTCTGGCTACCTTGCCTAAATGATTCGTGTACCAATGATTCATAAATGATTTCTTATTATAAGCTAGATGATTTCAGGGATCAGGCAAATCATTAAATGTTTCGAACTAACAATCTTCATTTAAAAATGATTAGCTCAAACTCCTATAGGCTGGAGACTCTATACTTGACTGGTCTTTTTGTTGAAGTTCCCGTCAGACAATGTCTTTGAATCAACAACATACGAGTCCTATCGCATAGATGCTCGGCCTCTGTCCTCTTAACTCTATATGATTGCCCTGACTCCTGGATGCTCAGCGCCTATATGCTATCATATGTAGCATTCAACTACCATATAGGTATTATCCCCGATGCCTTGGCTGTACTTCGCCAATAATGCTGAACCGTATATAAGCTGGAACTCTCCTACTATCTCAGTAGATTACCAAACTCAGGGTCTCTGTCTCAGCTTCCCGATGCTCAAGCCTATATATGCTATCGTCTATAGCATTCAACTACCCTTAAGGGTAAACTCCTATGCGCTGGCCCTATAGCTCGAAACCTTATCGAAATTCTGCTACTCTTCTTTAGTCTTCTATTTTTTTCCTTTTAATAATTTATCCGCCCTGACAGTGTAGTTGCAATAACTTCCTTATCAAGGTACTGGATAAATTATTAGTTGAATCCACGATGTGTCTTCTTCAACCGCTGGATACCGAATGAGCTCTCTATCATTCATCTACCTATTTATACCCCAGCAGACGTGCTATTTTTAGAACTTGTTTCTGATTGGTCCAAATTATACATTGTGTCTTACAACGAGTACCTGCTCTATCAAATATCTGGTTCCCTTTAATTTTTGTATATGGCATAATGTGCGAAGCTGGGACCCAGTCATTCACATAATGAACCCAAATCAGCCACAAATGACCCAAATTCTATTAATTACAGCAATTCAACAATAACTATAGCAACGACAACAAGAAAAGGGAGTCAATCACTATCTGTGCTTATGTGTTACGTTATCAATATATCAGATATACAAATTATTCTGACAATAGCCCCCTTCTCAAGAAAATACTCTAAGTTTTTCATAAACATGAAGAATAATTTGTAAACAATCCTCTTTTTTTTGTTTTTTTGTTTTTACTATTTCTTGATTTTTTTTTGTTAAAATCAGTCACATCATATTCTGTTTCAAGTAATCAATTATTGTCTACTTAAATAATCAGCGCATACATTTTCTGTACCTTTAATAGATTCAATTTTGAATCTGTAACACTGCAAAAACAATGCCCATCTCATAATTCTTGAGCTTTCTACTTACATTTCTGTATGTAACTCAATGGGCATGATCAGTCTGCAGGATGAACTCACTGCCGTACAAATACTTCTGAAATTTCTTAACACCAAAAACTATTGACAAACATTCTCTTTCAATTACCGAATAGTTTCCTCTCTCTTTGGAGCAATTTCTTACTGGCATATGCTATGGGAAATTGTCCATCTTCATACCTCTGAAGAAGTGCTGCTCCAACCCCAGTATCTGAAGCATCACACTGTAATATAAAAGGTCGTGAAAAGTCTGGTAACCGTAAAATAGGTGCTTGTGTAAGCAAGGTTTTCAAAGTATGAAAAGCTTTGGCATGTTCTTCCTCCCATACTACAGTATTAGGTTTCCCTTTCTTGATTAAGTCGGTCAGTGGTGCTGCAACTTCGGAGTAAGATGCTATAAATTTTCTATAATAACCAGTTAGGCCAAGGAAACTCCGCACTTGTCTCTTATTCTTAGGTTCTTCTGCATTCTTTATACGCTCTAATTTATCATCTTCCATCTCCAGCTGATCATTTCCAACCTTATGCCCAGTGAATGAAACATTATCATATCCTATGAGACACTTTGATGGTTTTAGTGTAAGCCTTGCATCTCTAACACTCTTAAAAATATTTTGTAACATTGAGACATGTGTGTCCCACGTTATGGTGTGACCTAAAATATCGTCCACATAATTGTCAGCATGTTTGCATCCTGTCAATAATTTTCGCATCATTTTATTAAATGTAGCACCAGAATTTATCATACCAAATGGCATTTTTCGAAACTGGAAACTTCCCTCAGATGTTGTGAAGGCTGTCAAGTGCCTAGATTGCTTCTTGACAGGAATCTGCCAGTAACCTTTGCTGAGGTCTAATTTTGTGAAGAATTTATCTCCATGAAGTTTTGACCGAATATCTTCATCATTTCCCATAGGCTCCGTATCAAATTTAGTTATAGAATTCAACCGCCTAAAATCAATACAAAATCTGTTTGTATTATCTTTCTTTTTCACCATAACGATAGGGGAGTTGTATGCAGAGGTGGCAGGTTCAATAATTCCAGCGTTTAACATGTGTTGAACCTCTTGGTTAACCTCATTACGTTTCGCCTATGGTATGGGGTATTGTTTGACTCTAACAGGTTCTGTGGTTGTAAGTTCGACCTTATGTTCTACAAGATTCGTCGTTCCAGGACTTTCTGTGAAAATGTCTTGATATTGTTTTATAAGCGGCTTAATTTCAGTAATTTGGCTTTCAGACAAATTAGGATTAATTTGTACATTTTCATATGTTTCTGACCCTCCTATTCTGACAAGGTCGAGAAATTTTCGTCATCAACTACCCCAGTCTCTGTGCTAACATCGGCCTCGATCACGGCGACACTTCCTGCAAAAATATCTTGTCTTTCTTCGTACTTTTTGAGTAAATTGATATGTAAAGCCCTAATCTTGTCACCGACTTTTACTTTAAAATCCATTTTGTTGACCACATCAACTACTTCATAAGGTCCTTTCCACTGAAGCATTACTTATTGTGGTTAGTTGGTAAAAGTAACAGCACTTATCCCCGACCTTTAAATTTCTGTTTCTGGCACTCTTGTCGTAATGGTGTTTGTACGTTTCTTGTGCTGAATGAAGACTTTCTCTAGCTATCTTACATGTTTCCTCCAGCCTATTCCGTAAGTCTAATACATACTCATATGTGTGTTTCTCGTTTCTGGTGTTTCAGCTTCAGTCCAAAGTTCTTTAAGTACTTGCATAGGTCCTCTGACTGTCCTGCCATAGAGAAGTTCAAATGGTGAGAATCCTGTACTTGCCTGTGGAACCTCTCGATATGCAAACAATACGGCTGACAAATATCTATCCCAGTCTTTTGGTTTTTCTTGACACATCTTTTTCAACATACTCTTTAAAATACCATTCACACGCTCACAAAAACCATTGCACTTTGGGTTATACGGAGTTGTGAACAATTGTTTCAGGCTGATCAGCCTACAAACTTCTTCCATCAGCTGTGAGGTAAACTGACTTCCTCTGTCACTCAAGATTTCGGATGGAAATCCTACTCTGGAAAATATATCTAGCAAAGCTTCAGCCACCCGTTCTGTCTCAATCCTAGGTAATGCAACTGCCTCAGGATATCTTGTGGCATAGTCGACCACGGTAAGAATATACCGATTTCCTTTTTCTGAAATAGGAGCAATAGGTCCTATTAAATCCACAGCCACCCGATGAAATGGTGTCTCCATTATTGGCATATCTCCCAATGGAACCTTTCTAACTTTTCCTTTTGGGATCATTTTCTGACATATATCACACGACCTACAAAACCTTGTGACATCACTAGTTAACCCAGGCCAGTAAAAACTTGTCTGTATCCTATCAACTGTCTTTCTTATTGATAAGTGTCCTCCCACTATTGATTCATGAGCTAAAGACATAACTCTTCTTCTGAACTGAGTCGGAACTACAATTTGCTTTATCTCTTTGATAATACTGCCTCTCTTTTCTTCGAAGGTTCTATACAATACATCCTTCTTGACTTCGTACATAAATGTAAACCCACTCTTTGTCTTCATTTTCTTTTTATCAGAGGCATACGTCCACAGCTTTCCTAAGGTATTGTCCTCCTTCTGAGCTTTTTTTAAACGTTCGACATTAAGTTCATCATGTTTAGGTTCTATGACCTTCAAAGGTTTTATTGACTGTTTTTCTTTCTCAGCCTGTGTTCTTGTTACCACAGCTGCAACAATGTTTTCTTTTGATGGAGACTGTTCTCCATCCCTACTACTCCAGTTAATGTCTGGTCTATCAGAAGCCCCTTTTATATTTCCTATAACTAAGTCGCAGATCAAAGTTGTCAACACCATGGCTTCAACTTCTCCTGTAAAATATCGTGTATCAACCTGTATCCTTGCTGAAGGAACTATCCTTGTACGCCCATCAATTGCAACCATAAGATACTTCTTATCTAACATTTGATTCTCTGATACGAAATCTTTCCTGACAGCCGCCAGCTCACACCCTGTATCTCTCAACACCTGAACTTCTTTATCACCTATATATCCTTTCTTCAATATCAAGTTCCTTTCACCGTTTGTTGAATCAATGGTACAGCTGCTTGCTATGACCGAAATCGATTTTCCATGTGCTAACATAAGTCGTCCATCTTCTATGCAGTCTTTTAACCGTTCGTCATCTAATGATATTGCTATAACTGAGGCTGCAACTTTTCTGTCATCCGACTGTCTGTCTTTCTGCGCTTGACCGTCCTGTCTCCAGTCTGTAGGTGTAGAATCTTGCATGCCATGCCTATTTCTCTGTCTTTCCTCATAGGATCCCCTACTAGCTAAAGCAGCACGCTAATTTTCCTCTTGGATAGGTCTCTGCATTCTCTAGCTATATGACCTTCCTTGTTGCATATAAAACATACAGGCTTTTAAAAGCTGGCCTTTCTCTTGTGTTGGGGCTGAGAGGAAGGTGTCATGCTTAGACGTTGTGGTGGCCTATTGGATGAGGAATTATTTTTCAAAACCCTGTTCGAGGTTATAGTGCCACCATGCGCTTCAATGTACTGTTCTGCTAACTGCGTGATCTCAGCTCTCGATTTTGCAACTCTTTCTTTTAAGAACAAAGCAAGGTCTGTGGAACAAGTTTGGATGAACTGTTCTCTGATCATAAGGTCTTTCAGCATTTCAAACGTATTGTCAACTTCTGCCATTTCTGTCCACCGACTAAAATACCTGTCCAGCCTTGCCATAAACTGAAAAACAGTTTCACCACGCTCTGGCTTGCATTCCCTGAACTTCAATCTAAAACCTTCTTCTGTTAACTGATAACACTTCAGAACTGCTTTCTTCAATGCAGTATAGTCACTTGCTTGGTCTGGAGGCATGCTTGTATATACATCCAGGCCTTTTCCAGTTAATAATGAGCTGAGGCTCACAGCCCATGTCTCTTCTTTCCATCCTTGAGTTTTTGCAAACCGCTCAAATCGCTCGAGGTATGCATCCATATCATCTTTACTTTCTTCGAATTTCGGCAGCCTTGGCCGCAATGTTTTACTGCTTAAGTGCTCAGTACCTTTATCCGCTCCCAAAGCTCCGGCGTCGGCCTTTATTTTAAGCATCTCCAACTCCTGTTCCTTCAAAGCTCGTTCTTTTTCCAAACGTTCCAACTCAAATAACCTTTTCTTCTCAGCCTGTTCTTCCTCATAATGCCGCAGCTTCTCGGCCTGTTCAAGCTCAAACAATCGTTTCTTCTCAGCTTCTTGAGCCTCAAACCTTCGCCTGTCTTCATCCGTCTCAGCATACGCTCCTCGCGTTCAGTGTACTCCTTTTCCTTTCTATCCACATAATCGCTCAGCTCTGAACCCGAAAAGCCCATTCGTTCACCCATCGCTACCCATTTATTGTAGTCCATCTTGAAACTTTAAGTTGGAACTATCTCTAAAGCTCAACTGTATGTAGCTCAGACTACCTGCTGTCACAGCGCCTTCTGGTACACCACAGAACGTCAAAACCACTAGTCTCTGTACCTCCTTGGATATGAATCCCGGACGAGCCCCCAAATTGTCAGGATACATGGTTATATGACCCAGGAAGTGCCTACGCCTTTAGTATCTTGAACAATGGTTTGGGTCCAATCGCTAAGGTGACTATGTCTTAGACTAGCTGACAAACGATGTAGAATGTCCTTTGTTAAAACGTATAGCTGGTGAGACCAAATATCTCATATATATAGAATTTTCCTCTGGCTACCTTGCCTAAATGATTCGTGTACCAATGATTCGTAAATGATTTCTTATTATAAGCTAGATGATTTCAGGGATCAGCAAATCATTAAATGTTTCGAACTAACAATCTTCATTTAAAAATGATTAGCTCAAACTCCTATAGGCTGGAGACTCTATACTTGACTGGTCTTTTTGTTGAAGTTCCCGTCAGACAATGTCTTTGAATCAACAACATACGAGTCCTATCGCATAGATGCTCGCCTCTGTCCTCTTAACTCTATATGATTGCCCTGACTCCTGGATGCTCAGCGCCTATTGCTATCATATGTAGCATTCAACTACCATATAGGTATTATCCCCGATGCCTTGGCTGTACTTCGCCAATAATGCTGAACCGTATATAAGCTGGAACTCTCCTACTATCTCAGTAGATTACCAAACTCAGGGTCTCTGTCTCAGCTTCCCGATGCTCAGCCTATATATGCTATCGTCTATAGCATTCAACTACCCTTAAGGGTAAACTCCTATGCGCTGGCCCTATAGCTCGAAACCTTATCGAAATTCTGCTACTCTTCTTTAGTCTTCTATTTTTTTCCTTTTAATAATTTATCCGCCCTGACAGTGTAGTTGCAATAACTTCCTTATCAAGGTACTGGATAAATTATTAGTTGAATCCACGATGTGTCTTCTTCAACCGCTGGATACCGAATGAGCTCTCTATCATTCATCTACCTATTTATACCCCAGCAGACGTGCTATTTTAGAACTGTTTCTGATTGGTCCAAATTTATACATTGTGTCTTACAACGATACCTGCTCTATCAAATATCTGGTTCCCTTTAATTTTTGTATATGGCATAATGTGCGAAGCTGGGACCCAGTCATTCACATAATGAACCCAAATCAGCCACAAATGACCCAAATTCTATTAATTACAGCAATTCAACAATAATTATAGCAACGACAACAAGAAAAGGGAGTCAATCACTATCTGTGCTTATGTGTTACGTTATCAATATATCAGATATACAAATTATTCTGACACACAGTTGAGACTCAATCTTTATGAAACTTAGTCAAAATGTTTGTCTTGATAACCTCTAGATAAACTTTGAAACTGGGTCATGTGTGGTCAAAATCTAGGTCACTAAGTCAGATCAAAGGAAAATCTTGTTAACCCACTAGAGACCACAATTTAAGTTTAAAACTCATGAGACTTGGTCAAAATGTTTGTCTTGATGACCTCTAGATCATGTTTGAAACTGGGTCATGTGGGTTAAAAAAACAAGGTCATTAGGCTAGATCAAATATTGTTAACACTCTAAAGACCAGAATTTTAAGTTTGAAATTCATAAGAATTGGTCAGAATGTTTTCTTTGATGCCCTGAAGGTCAAGTTCGAAGCTGGTCCTGTGGGGTCAAAAAATATGCCATCCAATCAAATCAAAGGAAAAGCTTGTGAACACACTAGAGGCCACAGCTGTAAAACAATATTTATGAAACTTGGTCAGAATGTTTGTCTTGATGATTTCTTATTTGGGGTAAAACACTAGGTCACTAGGCTAAATCAAATGAATAACTTGTCATGAGAACACTTTAGAGTCAACAGTTTAAGTTTGAAACTCATGAGAACTGGTCAGAATATATGCTTTGATGATCTCTTGGTCAAGTTTGAATCTGGGTCATGTGGAATCAAAAACTAGGTCATCCGGTCAAATCAAAGGACAAGCTTGATAACACCCCAGAGGCCACGTTTATGAACCGATCTTCATGAAACTTAGTCAGATTGATGATCTTTATGATTTTAGCCCAAATTCGAATCTGGATTACCTGGGGTAAAAAACTAGGCCGTCTGTTAATATCAAAGAAAAACCTTGTGCATGCAATAGGGGCTGCATTATTCATTTGATGTGCATGAAACTTAGTCAGAATGTTTGTTTGCATAAAATCTCGGCGGACTTTCTTTCTGGGTTACGTCGGGTCAAGAACTAGGTCACCAGACCAAATCAAAGAATACGCTTGTTTACACTCTAGGGGGCAAATTTTTGAATGTATTTTCATAAAATTTAGTCTGAATGTTTGTTACTATAAAGTCTTATAAGATTTTAAATCTGAGTCACGTCGGATTAAAAACTAGGTCACTAGATCAAATCAAATGGAAATCTTGTATGCCACAGTTTTTCTCCAATCTTCCTGAAACTTTGTCAGAATGTTTGATTTTATGACATCTTGGACAATTTCGAATCCGGATCATGTGGGGCAAAAAACTAGGTCACTGGGTCAAATCACAGAAAATGCTTGTTTACACTCAAGAGGCCACATTTTTGGTCAAATCTTGATGAAAATTGGTCAGAATATTTGTCTCCATGAGATCACTTGGTAAAACATGATTACACTGTTATGGTGTGATACTCAGGTGAGCGACCTACGGCCATGTTGGACCTCTTGTTTTCAAATTTTGATAACGTGACACTCGACCAGATTCATACCTTCTACCGAGTGATTGTGTATTTAAAGGTACTGTTTCCCTTGTTCGCCTCGTATATATTTACATATGACCACGGCATTCTTGCGTCATTCATGTCGTATGTCACAAGTTTGTTTCGGAGAAAATAATTTAAATTTCCTTGCATTCACAACCGGAACGCCTTTATTGAAAACTGATATTGCAAAAGGAATTGGATACAGCGGACTGAAAATACTTCAATAAGGATACTAAAATACAGGTTGTCTTTGAACCATGCTTTTAGAAATGATGTTTAATTTAACAAATCACCGTTTCAAGGGTATGGTGCGATCGGTGCCTAAATTTCATTGATGTTTAAAATGAAAAGACAAGGCTTGTTTGGTTACAACTTATTCATCGAGAATTTTATTTATCGATATGGATAGAAGTACTGGTAACTTGGAATAATTTTGGAGTGATTATAACAATCATGATAGGTTAACAGTGAGCCATAGTCATTTTTAATAAATAACTTGCTTATTGTTGTTCTTTTTAAAATACAAAATTACAGTTCCCTCATGCATTTGCATATCGTCCAATGGCGACAGGAAGGAAATTACAGGAAATTAGGAAGACCGCCGTTGGAAATTTGCCGTTAATTTTCATGTTTGGACAAGCAGAAAAAATCGTTACATTTTTCGAGGATGACTGTTTGTTTAGTTTATACTTTGTCAATAAGTGTCGTAGTTTTGTCATTTGACACCGAAGTTGGGGTAAACGTCTGGAATGGGATAGATTTTAGACACGAACGACAGTGTATGTGTTTTATTTACCCTTGTTTTAATTTGTATTGTAAGACTATATCAATACTGTTACTTTCAACGATATATATCTGTGTGTGTATGTAAAACTGGTGAGTTATCAAAATCAAACTGAATACAGTACAACATGTACTTAAAGCATGCAAGTGATTTAGGATTCGATGGAGTTTTTAAAGGCGCTAAATTGTCCAAAAATGTTGCTCCTAAAGAACTCATTCATAAACCATATTATACGTAGCACTTTATTTTTTTCTATGATTTTGTCATGTTTAAAATTTCAAAACGTCATTTTCCTTTTAAACGTTAACAAGAATTATTTAATAATGTTGTTGATTTAAAATCAACCATCTGACTGTCGTCAGAATTACTTTCACTTACTCTATGCCAAAGAATTCATTCATAAACCATATAATATGTAGCACTTTATTTTGGTTTATATGTAAAATAGTTAAGTTATTTGCTTCCACAAACGTTGGTAAGTAAACTTTGATTTTGAAGTTTGAGAGTTCAATTTATAGACTCGTGATCAGCATGATTTACTTTATCTTATTTAGGCAAGAACAACTATTGTACTGAATAACATTAATTTACCTAGATAAAGGACCGTTATTTTATTACAAGTACAAAATCGTCGCTGACCTCAAAACACAGTAATATAGCGTTTTTAGTTTTAGCAGTATGTAAGTAAACAATCAGTAAACGAAAACTATACGACGATAGACCGATAGCTGGCTTGTAGGCAAAGGGGATGAGTGGATAGCAATATGATCATTTTATAGCGATAATTTTGACGGTTTGAGTCTTTCATCAATCCATTATTTTTAGCCCACCATCATCAGATGGTGGGCTATTCAAACCACTCTGCGTCCGTGGTCCGTCGTCCTTCCGTCCGTCCGTCCGTCTTTCCGTGCCCGCGAAATGATGGTTTAGTGATTTCATAACGGTACTTTCTCTTTGATGTCATTCATTCCGTTCTGTTTATGTGACTTTTTTCTTTTTATGTGACTGATAGAACAATAGAGAGAACAATAGGGGTGTCACATAAATACCATTTCGTTAGAACGTCCGTCCTTCAGTTAACAATTTCTCGTTATCGAATCTCCTCAGAAACTACCAGGGGGATTTTGACCAAACTTTGTCAGAATGATGTAGTCGTACCCTAGTTGTGTCCCCCTGAAAATCAGACTGGTTCAACAATTGTTTAGTAAGTTATGGCCCTTTGTTTATTTCTATAGTTTACATAGATTTATATAGGGAAAAACTTCGAAAATCTTCTTGCCCAAAACCACAGAGCCTAGGGCTTTGATATTTGGTATGAAGCATCATCTAATGGTCCTCTACCAAGATGATTCAAATTATTTCCCTGGGGTCTAATATGGCCCCGCCCCGGGGGTCAAATGGTTTATATAGACTTATATAGGGAAAAACTTTGAAAAACCTCTTGTCCAAAACCACAGGGCCTAGGCTTTGATATTTGTAATGTAGCATCATTTAGTGGTTCTCTACCAAGTTTGTTAAATTTTACCCCTCTTGGGTCAAATATGGCCCCGCCCTGGGGGTCACATGGTTCATGTAGACTTCTATAGGGAAAAGCTTTTAAAAACTTCTTGTCAATAACCTACAACATTCAAATTTGGACCATATGTATGGTTTTGAATGGCAAGATGAACCTTGACATGAGTTGACCTTGATTTTGACCTAGTTACCTACTTTCACATTTCTGTAGCTACAACATTCACATTTGGACCACATGCATAGTTGAAATAAACTTTGACCGTGACATTGACCTAGTGACCTACTTTCACATTTTTGAAGGTACAAGTTTTAAATTTGGACATGCATAATTTCGTGTTCCGAAATGAAATTTGACCTTGATTTTGACCCAGTGACCTACTTTCACATTTCTCAAGCTACAGCCTTCAAATTTGGACCACATGCATGGTTTTATATACCGAAACAAACTTTGACCGTTACATTGACCTAGTGACCTTTCACATTTTTGAAGGTACAGGCTTCAAATTTGGACCACATGCATAGTTTTGTATTCCGAAATAAAATTTGACCTTGATTTTGACCTAGTGACCTACTTTCACATTTCTCAAGCTACAGCCTTCAAATTTGGACCACTTGCATAGTTTTTTTGTACCGAATGGAACTTTGACCTTAAAATTGACCTACTGACCTACTTTCACATTTCTGTAGCTACAGGCTTCAAATTTAGACCACATGATTAGGATTGTATACCGAAACAAACGTTGACCTTAAGATTGACCTAGTGACCTACTTTCAAATTTCTCAAACTGCAGTCTTCAAACTTGATGCACATGCATAGTTTTGTGTACAAAGAACTTTGTCCTTGAGATTGATCTAGTGACCTACTTTCACATTTTTCAAGCTACAGCTTTCGAAGTTGTGTACGGAAATGAAATTTGACATTGAGATAGTCAATAAGTCTTGAAATTTGGAACACACAAAAATGGCACATTGGTGGCGCCAAGATCACTTTGTGATCTCTTGTTCTTATTTTGCATTAAATAAATTGTGTTGGTTTCTCCTTCGGTTTCTAACTAATTCTCGTTTAAAATCAGCAGAGTCTTTAAATTAAGCAATAATGTAATTTTCGCCGGGCAATGCTGTTTAAAATGAAGCATAATATTGTCATTGAAATTATAGACCTAACCTGTATTGCTTTAAAATAACACAGAAGATACATCATAGTTATACTGAAGTGTATTTAAACATAATTTAGTGTTAATAGTAACACGTTTTAGTTACAAATAAAGAAACTTTAACTGGCTTGAGTTATCTAGATTGAGCCTATGTGTCTGGCAATTGAACTCGCGACGAAAAACTACAGTGTTAACATTGGAAACGTTGATATGGAATTAATCTTATGATATTCTTTTGTTTATTTACATTTCAAAACGCCAAATACTGTGCGGTACCTATACAATTTAATGACAAAAGCATGAGATCCTGCCCTTTTCTGTCAGTTTTGAAAATAGATTTATTCATATACAAACTGAAATGTAAAAGAATATCGTTTTTCATTATTTCGGTCCTTTCCATTGTCTTTAACAGGACAGGTACTTATTTATTTGATTTTTTTTTTCAAAATTAAGGAGGCGTAAATTCCTGGTAAAAATACATAACCGATGCGGTAGCCCAAAGATTGCTGGATATATCAGAGTTACGTATGCATTCATTAAGATATCATTTACTATAGTAGGAAAAACTCTGGAAGAGGCCTATCTTTTGATTTCTGTATACAATAAAAGTATTTAGAGATTCAATTTACTCATAAATAATATTGACGATTATCGTCATCGAATTTTATTAGTTCTTAGTTTTTTCATGATTTAAGGAAACATAAATATTGAAACCGTCTGTGATAATATGTATTATAAACACGATTATATTTATTTTAAGATGTATGACAAATACTACCGACTAATATGTTTTGTGGTAAACCTATGTCCTGAACTTTTGAGAGATTTATTTCTCAAACTTGCGAAAAGTGATGGCACCACCTATACCACACTTCCGACATATCTTGCAACAAAGACGTCAGAAATTAAGAAAATGGTAGTAAAGGGACATATTAGAAAAGATCAGTTTAATGTACTATATCCTGGTCACGGCAACACAGACGAATCAGATTGGGATGTCAGTTTACTCGTGACCTTAATTATCGGGTTGTTCAAAACAAAGCTGCGTCCTCTGGATATGACTTTTATCAATAAAATTCGGGAAGTCAGAAACAAGTTGCAACATTTGCCAGATACGGCGCGGTTGTCTGATGATGACTTTGATACATATTGGGGACGGTTGGAAACCGCAACAACGACTTTAGCAAAACAAATATTTGGCTCAAAGTATGAAAACAGTTTCAAAACAAAAATTAACAACGCTAAAACTAACCATCTTCCAAATCTTGGTGACTATTTACGAGTATGGTATGAAGAAATAATCAAACAGATGAATTATAAAATGGAAAATATGACTGACACATTGAAAGAAATGAAAAATAACGTGAATACAATTTCAACAGATACAAGGAACACAGCTTCTCTTTTGCAGAGTGTGACTATACCAGAACCTGGAAATTCAGGTAAAGAAAAGTCATTTCGCATGCAGAGATGTAGTTTCTATAAGACGCAACTTGTACTCATTTGCTACTAAATACTTTAAAGAGTTATTTGATAAAATTGACTATTTTGTGTTTATACCAAATTTTCTTGGTGCATTTTTCCCAATGTTTTTATATACACTTATGAATTGGAATATACTGGAATATTCACATAATTTAGCAACAACGACACGCACTTTTAACCTCGAAGAGGATATTCCAATAGAGTCTGTCCATGCCTTCGTCCATCTCTTTGTCCGTCAAACTTTTCCAGCCTGACGAAAAGAAAAGGAATATCTGGGCAATAACTTTACGATTTCTAAAGGGAGTTTTAAGAAATGTTTACAACAATAGACGACACTGTTAGAAATAAACTAAAATTGTCTTGATTTGTTTAAAATAATCCCCAATTGAAGTTACTTTTGAAAGTTTTGCAGTATTTTGTAAAATTACACGATGACCAATAACAGAAAGACAAATAACAAAATGCACTCACCGTATATTATGCAGAGCAGTCTTTAAATCAACCTTTCTACTTTTCTTGGAAGAATATGCAGGCCTCTGCGAAATTGTTTGTTTATTTTTATGTAATCATTTTCAGAAAACAAACGACAAAGAATAAGAGTTCCTGATAATACTGTACTTTCACATTTACAAGGTATGTGTACACCTCTACATTAACGCATTTACTTTGTTTACATTACTATAATATATAATGGTTTTGTTTTAGGTTATAAGTCAGTAATTCAAATCCTTCTTTGTTTCACATAAAAAACGACAACTCCATGTCGTCTTTACGTATCTTTAGAGAACATCACTTTTCCCTTCACCTATTTTTCATGAAAGTTCTATCACAAATCAACAAAAAAAAAATTAATAGAAAATATGGCGTTATGTAGTTCATAATGAAAAGCTAGTCAGTTGTGGTCTGCTACCATAAAAAGGCGAATATTTGCTCTCGTTTGCGCAGTAAACACCTACTTCCGGTTTCGATCTGTAAAACTTGCAATGTGGGGTGTATGAACATGAAAACCATCTCATTTCATGTAGAATGTATTCAATAGTGAAAAATGGTAATTAAAGCACTCGTTCTACACGAACTTGCGCAAAGAATGGGAAAATAAGGATCTATTTATTATGGACTTCTTTCGATTACACCATGGAAGCACATTTTCGACCGAATTACAGATCTTATTCCTTTAGATATAATTTAATTCTCGTTTAGTAGAATTTTGTTTTCTTGATTACAACAAAAATACAAAGAAAATCCCCAAAATTTACTAATATTAAATGTGTTTAAAACCCAGCAAACACCGCTTGATCATACCAGTAAAGCTAGTGTTACAAATATTGATTAAGCACTTTCAAAAACTTAGCCGAAACTTTCAATAGATTATAGATATATACATGTTTTGCAACTTCCTAATTTCCTTTTCTTAAGTGTTCTGAATTAGTTGATAAGAATCAATTGTCACACATCAAATGGTTCTGCTTGACCTTCTGCATTGCAGCCAATCTTCTGTGAAATCTTAAATTTTAGAGTTCTATAGATCATCTCTTTTAGAAAAACAATTCTCGCATACCACGGCTCATTTAGGGACAATGTCAATCAATTTATTACTGATTGACTAATAAAAGATATATGAAAACAGATATGGTTTGTAAAAAAATAGACGTCAATAGCTTAAGATGTATAAGTTACCGAAGTATAAGAATGGTCAAAAATGCATTAAATCGGAAATATACTTGATTTATAACATGTAACAAAATGTCGAAACATATTCCTATACCTCGGTAAGTATATAATTGAAAGAATGGTCATAAATCTGGTAAATTAAATGTTCTTTTTCAATTTGATTATCATTGTTTGTTACAATATATTTGTCTGAAAGTAGGGACTGTATCAAGTTGTAGGTACAATACCCTGAAATCCCGAAAATAAGCCGGTTTTGAAAATAAGCCGGTCTCGAAAATAAGCCACCATTTCACTACAGGTAAATGGCTCATAAATAAGCCGCACTCGAAAATGAGCCGTCCAGATTTTTCATCAGTAATAGTATTGGACACCATGTAAGATAGCTAAAGTTACCAACATGCAATAGCAATAAAACATACAATGTACTTTGGAAGAAAAACACTTAAAACAATGCGTCTTGTGTTGAATTTTTAAAGCAACACAATTCCTGCCTCGAACACTTATTGTCAAGTCAGTTCTTCTAATTAACATGACAGGTCTTTATAAAACAATGCAACGTTTATCAGTTATTCACACTCGTTGGCTGATTAAATAGAATAAATATTTGTCTGTTAGGTCAGACAGAACTTTTTAATGGGTAATTATACGTTAGCATCGGGTTATTTTCATTAAGAAATTGTAGTCACTATGCATCAAAATAGATGAGATAAGTATCTTGAGTATTGCGATACGCCGGTTTTAAACCGTTACTGAATTTATGTACTCAAAACTTCACGATTAAAAAAAAATCGATAATAAGCCTCCAAATCCTTACGAAAATTTATAATAAGCCGCGGCTTATTTCCGGGATTTCAAGGTTTTTTGATATATCGTCTGGCTAAGAAAAAGATATACATAACTATTTCTATGTTTTGAAAATCTAATTATGACAAAACTGTGAAAAAACTTATATCCACCCTACTGCAAGGTTCAATATTACTTTATATAATGGGTATCAGGTTCCAATTAAACCTCTTTCAATGTTTGGACGAAGTTTGCGTTACAAATTCCCATGCGCAGCACCAATGACGGAGGTGTACACAATTTATATGAGTACAAGGTGGCATAAAGTTGCCATATGGTCTATTACTGTGCCGGTATGACTTTAAACCCAACACACATAGAAAGCGGGCTTACCAAACTTTTGATCTATTGAAATAACTTTTAAAATGTCAAATGGGTGCCTCTATGGCCGATTGGTTAAGGACGCTGACTTCAAATCACTTGTCCCTCACTGACGTAGGTCAAATTCTTCATGCAGGGAAGCCATCCATCTGGCTTACGGAAGGTCAGTGGGACAAACCATGAAGGGGCACATGTTGTCTTCCAACACCATCAGAAGCTGAAATGTCGCCATATGATCTGAACTATGGCGGTGCGACGTTAAACCCAACGAAACAAACAAGCAAATTTAAGTGTCAAAAACATCTATTTGAAACATTTATAAATTATAAGCGGACAAAATTCTTACGTTTTGTCTGAGACGATGGACGCATACCTTATCGACGACGTAAATGTCACGTAGATCAACACTTAACGATGATCTTGTTTCAAATTTTCTGTAAAACGTAGAAGCAATTTGCGTCACGCTGTTTTTACAATGGACCAATCAAACTATTTTCTTATGACCGTCAATAAATGACTTCTATACACCTTCCGAAACTTTGTCTCCGGGAATAGAAACATACAGAAATGATAAGTTTATGCTATATTTTTAAATTTGTTCTTTGATGTTTTCATGTTTATGAGATCCTTTTCAATTAGTTCAGTTCGAAAAATCAATCAATGCATTACAAGACAGCTTCAGTGCTCCAAGAGAGGTATTAGAAATCCAGAGGAAACTGAAAGAAAAGCACTACGTTGTCATAGCCGGATCGTACAACAGCCAGTGCTCTGAGATAGCTTTTGCAACAGTTAAAGAAATGAGTTACAATTACAAACGGTGTGTAGAAATACACAGACCGTCAGACTGGCGCCTTATTAGTCCAGAGGATGTTGATCTGGTCATATGTAGAGATCCCTTCGGAAGTACCTCATATGATGAAAGTAAAGCTAGTAGTATGGCTGAAAATTTCGACAGGATGCTACAATTAACAAAAGAGAATGGCGATGAAACTATCCACATTGTGATAATAACAGACTTTATAGTTTTGGGAGAAGTTAAACAGAAGCACGCTCATGATATTCTGGAAGATGTAGTGAATGTGTTTGGAGCTGCTACCAAGGAACACCCGGCTGACCTTACACTTGGTATGTTGTCTGTCTCTGGCTTTTTCATTTTGTTGACCATTGTTTAAACACTATATAACATGTTTTAATAAATACGTATTAATACGTTTGATATCCAAAGGGTCGATTTCGAAGTCTTTGCTTTTCCCGTCTCCCTGACAAATTACGTATACAAGGTTTCCGAGGGTTCTACTTTACAGATTTTATTTACTTCACAACAGCGGGTGTTAAGTGCTGTGTGGCGGCCGTAAAATGTCGCCCCGACTTCATCTCAGTGTTGTTATATTTTCTGGTCCTTCGGGATCATTGATTTCAACTCATTTAGATTTGAAGATTGAATACTGCTTAAGCCGGTGCTAGAGGGCGTGGGCAGAGTTGCATTTCCATTACTGCTCGTAAACAGACTCAATCAAACCGAGTCTGCAATTTTCACTTTTTGCCTTGTTTTCGGTGCTTCCGAGGGATCTACTTTACACATTTTATTTACAAGGATACAAAATATATCACTACAGACATTTATATAAAAAGCAAAGAAATGACTAATGTTATTTATAATACACATCCCGAATATCACAATTTGAAATGAATCTGCAGCCAGAACGGCACTCGAACTGTTTGCCTCGTGATACCGTTCTCATACCTAAAGTATTCCCCAACTGATACTTCCACAAAGGTTTATATGGACATTGGGATATAGTCAGATATTGCGAATCATCTTTGTCAAGGCCGTAAAAAGGAAAACCCTGCTTACCCGACATCATGTCGAGAGGTTGTATATTTGATTCCACAAAGTTAGCACGGGTAGTCCTTAGACTCTTGATTTCCGTGGAGTTTGTTTGTAGCTGTTTGAGAACAAGCTGATACTGATTAGGAATCCTTGAACACTTGGTTGATTCAAGTAAGCGCCATAAGTATCAGATATAATCTTTTACAGACTGTACGTATACCACTGCTAACGTTAAGAAAACTGGGAACCACTTTCCGCAAGATGTTTATATGTATTTTTGATATATGCGTATTCTTTTCTTTATTCTTTGTTTCATTGGCTAGCTTTTACATTAATCATACAATTCTATAATATAATACAATGTATAATGAAAATAACACAATCTCTATGCTCTTCTTCCTTTCAGAGAGTGGTGGTCAAGTTTCTTGCTTTTCTAGTACCCATAACTTGCCAGGTAAAATTCGTTTTTAGTACGCATCTAGAGTAATCTAAACATTCTCCTGACATCATTTTACCAGTGAGTTTATCATAACGTCATTAGGACTTTAATCTGTGTCGTAAAAAGTAAAACTTAAATCACTATAGCAAATTAAACGGTATCAGAAGGCAAAAAAAATAATTGGCGTTTAACAAGACAAAAATTCGCTGATAAAATAAATACAATAGGTTTATTGTGTATAATAACAATATAAAGATATGTCTCTTTTATTCCCATATTCCCTGTTTTGTGATAAACGTCTATACTCTGTAGCGAATGTAATAATAGTATTCTTATGAAAAATGTTTGAAATTACATCAGATACTTCAGTTGTTAAACGATTCATTTATTGGTCGTTTTGTACATTCTACGCACAGTTTGTTTCAAATTACTTGAAAATATCTTTGAAACAGACATTCTATAAATGATTATAATGTACGTGTCTTTCTTTATATGAGAAATACAAGACATTGTCATAAGAATTGTCCGAACAAGTACATGTATGCACTATTTTTAAAAGAAAATACTGTTGTAAACGTCTTCGTTAGAGACTTTAACTACTGATGACAAGAATACTCACAAAAAGGCTCTTAGTAAGAACATTTTCAGCTTAATTGTTAGAAAAATAAACTTCAAACATTTATGAGTTACCATTAAAACATTTATCACAGAAGCAGTTTAATTAAAAGATACTAATGAAAAATGTTATCATAAAACAAGTTCTGGAATTCATCCAGGTGAAACGTTGTGAAATAACTTTGTATGTCACTTCCTGGGAATCTAGTATTGAAAATAGATGAAACACAAACAGTCGCAATTGATATACGAATATACTGGCATGAGGTCTTCAACATAGTTATAAAAAGGCAATAAAATGAATGTATACTGTACTACTTACTTTCACAGCTGATATTGTTCTTACGTTTTTCCACTCAGGCGATCACACGTGTCTGAAAGAACGCGCGAAAGGGGACATTTGATCTTTCTGTATTAATAAAATCTTAAATAAAGTCGGGCTGATTTAAATATCATTTTTATTCGCCTTTATCTTATTCAACAGTTATGACGAAATACTTCATTAACCAGTATAAATCATCAAGTGAACTTGTAAAAAAAGACGTTCTACAAAAAGCAAAGGATACATTCAAGAAAAAGAAATCAGTCATCATAGCTGGTCCAGAAAGGTGCGGAAAAACTTCTGTTGCAGTTGCATTAGCGTCGTCATACAAACCGTCCGAGTGTTTACTTCTCACGGGGCCCAGTGACGTAAAGAAAATTGACTTCAGTAGAGAATGTTTGTTAATCATTGATGAGTTTGCTGGAAAGTATCGGTATGACGAGAATGTCGTATACAAATGGTACGAGATGTTTGACCTACTTGATGCTGCTTTGTCAAATGGAAAAATAAACCTTGTAATTACAAGTGAAACGAGCAAGCTGCAAAGATGTTGTGACGAGATAAAAGTCCATCCTCTTCTTGAGCATAGAGTAGAATTGACAGAAAATTGCATCGTCTTCAAGCGGAAAATAAAAACAGAAGGCAGGTTACCTTTATACATTTATCTTACTTTGAAAAAAATGGTTAAATATAATTTTTAAAAGGAAAAGCATAGCTCCTGTCCCTATGTTTGTTCTTATTTACATATATAAGTTTTCTTCATGAAGAGGGAAGTAACTCCAGAAGGTTGTTTCTGCATTGATGGTTTTATTGCCCCTGGCTCCAAACATAGGGACTGATGAAAGTTGGCTTCAAGTGGCTCACAAATTTGTGAGACAAATTCCCAATAATTTCTTGCAGCGACAATCGGCTGCTATTACTGAGACGTGTTATATAAGGATTTCATGTGCTACTCATCATTTGAGCCGTGTCATAGAAAAACCAACATAGTGGCTTTGCGACCAGCATGGATCCAGACCAGCCTGCGCATCCGCGCAGTCTGGTCAGGATTCATGCTGTTCGCTAACGGTTTCTGTAATTGCTATAGGCTTTAAATACGAACAGCATGGATCCTGACCAGACTGCGTGGATGCGCAGGCTGGTCAGGATCCATGCTGGTCGCAAACCCAGTATGTTGGTTTTCTCATGGCGCAGCTCATTTAATGAGCCGCAGCTTCATTTACGGCCTGCTCTCAACTTATATTGGCTTATCAGACAATAGGAATGTGCCTTTACATATTTATCAGAGGATTTGTGATATTGTGATCAAGAATTGAATAATTTTAAACTTCATTTTAAATGAAACAAGAAATATCTTTAAAAATGATGGTCGGCGAATTGTAATAAGGAAAGAAGTTTATGAATTTTTCATCTAACATTTATCTTTCATCTAACATTTTTCAAATTGCAGAACTAAACATGGCACTTTAACAATTTAAATGGTTCTCTTTTAATTTTCGCAAAGGTTTCGTAGGGTTGCAATTTTGTTTCGTTTATCCTTAGACGAATAATTACAGCAGTAGTTTGATGAATATTCATGAAGCGGTTCATGAGAAGAGGTCATTAAACGTGTTTATATTTTTAGCTAAATTGGTCCCTATCCCCATTTGTAACAAAATAGCAGGAGACCTTACGATATTTTTTACACATCGAGTTTGATAAAAATCCATTAAATTTTAGTGGTTAATGCGAAGAAAGGCATATCTACTTTTAGCTATAGTGGTCCCTAATAGGGCCCAAGTTACTATATAAATAAATTTGGAAGAGGACCTTATAATGATGCTCCAGACCAAGTATGGCAAAGATCCACCAAGCTGTTCATGAGACGCTGTATAAAGGCATTTCTAGTTTTAGCTCTAGCAGCCCCTAAAAGAGGTCAAATGTCCCAGCTCAACAAAGTTGGCTGCGGGCCTAATAAAGATGCTACAAATCAAGTTTGATTAGAATACATGAGAAAAAATCAATTAAAGGATTTTTTTATTTATTATTTTTATTTATTTCTAAAATAGGCCAACTGATCCCGCTTTAACAAATGCATATTCGCTATTCATGAATCTTTGGACAATGACGTCACACCTATAAAAAAGTGAAGGTCAAGCAAAACATACAGTTGTAATTATTTCAATATTTCTGATTCATAAGCAAAGTTTGACCGTAGTCATATCACATAGATAAACTGTATGCAGCGTACCTTAATTTCAGTGTAATGAGATTCAGTCATTATATAGCATATACATAATAAAACTGATTTCAACTGAGCTCAATATTTGCATACCATGCTAAAGAAAAATATTCATATAAAATAAATCAGTTAAATAATCTATAACAAATATATCAAAGCAAACAAGTACTCATTTTAATATGCAATCTGAATAAGTCACAAAAGCAAGAAACCTTTTCATATACAGACGACAATTGTAACAAGGAAAATTTTTTAAAAAGCACTTCTCTTCATAAAAGACTCTTATCACACCTTTATTCATGTGATACGCAGACCGTATTGAGCTCTTTCTTTAATTTGATATAATGTTGGTATTTGAACAGGTTTTTATCATATTTATTAAACTAACTTATCATTTTGAGATATATCAATATTCTTGCTAAATATACTGAGCCAAAGTTAGCTTTAAAACTGTGAACAGCGTCGTTTAGGATAAACGCTTTGTCTACATTTTATTCAGCGTAGCACAATCAACAGAGTGAAAGAAATTGACACTCTCGTCCAATCAGGCAGAGTGTTGCATAAATCTTCCATTTTGATAAATTATCTATAATGTGTTATCAAGTAGTTTGATTTGCAAACTGAAGTCACGTGGCATAGGTAACGAATTCGTTCTTAGACGGCGTTCGCCGAAAAATGGATGAAGCTATACTTATTTTAAATATGAGCCAATCAGACCAAACCAAGTCAATATTGTAAAAGGATATTTAAAAAGAACTGATGTTTTATTGTGTTGACCAGCTGGCAGTGGCAAAAGCTTAAAGTTTGAACTTGTCCCATTTGCATTTTCTTCTTTCCATTATGACAGCACATAATGTACCATTATTTCTGAGTCACCTTTTGTACCTGAAGTGTCGTCCAATGCTCTGACGTGAATTTTGGTCAAATTATGCCACCTTTTGGACATAGAAAATCCTGTTTTGATTTTTGCATTCAAGTTCCCATCTCAGAAACTGTCTTCACAGTTAAATTAAAGCACTGAGAGTACTGATGTGGGCAGCGGTTAACATGTTCTGGTAGTGGGCATTAACAGTTAGCTTAAGTTTGGTGATTCTTGTTAAACTACTTTTGATTATTAAGCATTTTCAACCTTTCTTTTACCAAATCGAGGGGTAAAACTCTGTTTTTACTCTGTCAAAGGGGATAAAATAATATATGAGAAAAGCTCATGTGCTTGTTGAAAATTGTGTGAGGATTGGTTAATTTTGCTCATTTTTTTATTATAAGCATTTGTAACAAATCAATTGGAAACAGTCTGCTTAAACTGGAACAAGGGGAATAACAGTAAATGTGAGCAAAGGTCATGGACTTATTGATAATAATGTGATATTTTGAGATTCTAGTTATAACAAAAGCTTGTAGAACACTTGCATGAAGTAACTGGGGGCCTCCGTGGCCGAGTGGTTAAGGTCGCTGACTTCAAATCACTTGCCCCTCATCGATGTGGGTTCGAGCCTCACTCAGGGCGTTGAATCCTTCATGTTAGAAAGCCATCCAGCTGGCTTACGAAAAAGTCGGTGGTTCTACCCTGGTGCCCGTCCATGATGAAATAATGCACGGAGGGGCACCTAGTCTTCCTCCATCATTAAAGCTGGAGAGTCGCCATATGACCTATCATGTGTCGGTGCGACGTTAAATCAAAACAAATTTGATGACAAGGAACATTTGGTTATTGCCCACTGGACATTTAACGTATTGAACTTAAGTCAGTAATCATGGGTCATTTACCAGTTTAAATGACCTCCGTATCAAATGTGATCTTAGACCAAAGCATAACCTAGTTTTCTGGCAAATAAAATTATATTGTTAATGTGATATTGACCTTTGACTCATGAATTCAATAGGGGTTACTTGCTGGTCTTGACAAATCTCCAGATCTCATGATCCTAGGCCCAAGCGTTCTCCAGTTATCATCCGGAAACTGAGTCGTCTACAGACCGACCAACATCCCTCATCTGATATTAATATTAACAATATACCCCTCCTCCTTCGAAGAAGTGCAATTAATTTTCATATTAGAAGATGCCCATGTCTCTCTAGTTCCCCAATGCATAGTCGTAAGTGGTCCTCAAGTTGCTCATCTGAAACGGGTTTCTATTATCAGGTCTCTGTGACATTGACAGGTGATTTATTTTATTTTTTTCAAATAAGATCTCATCTTGGTAAAAACAGGCTATGAATATATTATACATATATTACATAGATAAAATATACTTTAGAATAGTTCTTAAACTAAAAGCAACCATAAAACAATATTTACAATGAAATTAAATGTTTCATTCAATTTTAAAACAACCAAAAAAAAAAAAAAAAAAAAAAAACAACTACTTCTGTCTCCAATATCAGCACACTTCATGATATTCGGGTTGCATTCAGTCATTTTTAGCTGCAGATTAAAATAATACGCCTCATAATCATGACAACATGCATGTTTTAGTGTTTTTTCATGTATATATTATCTGGTCTTTTGGGATCATGGAGTCCATTTAACGTATGTGTAATAGAGTTCCGCTTTTCTATATAAGCCAGTGCTAGGGGGCGTAAGAGGTGTTGCACATTTTATTTTCTCTCATAAACAGACTCAATCAAACAGAATTCTTCTTGGTCGCATTCTATGTTTCCAAAGGATCCTTTTTCCAAATTTTATTGTTAAAACTGCAAATATTGAATATTGAAATTCTTCTAACTTAGTTTGATGATGATTTCATTGCAGTCTTCCGAAATCCGCTATTGTATAATTATCTGAGAAGAAATCGTACACGAGAACGTTAACATTTTAGGACGAAAACCCCGCAAATCTACGGGCGATTAAAAATCGAACTTGTCAAAAATAATGTGTTTTTCGTATTAATTATACCCTGTCAATCACAAACACCAGTTGGAATGTAGTATTAGATCAAACTGAAGTCTATAAGTTGGTACTTTCGGGAAACAGGTACGAATTTTTCGCCCCCTCCGTTACGGCTGCAATTAATTTCGTAAGTCGTGCAAATAAAAATTATTTACGTAAATATAATGAAAGGATCGTATCTTTCACTATGAAAAATAAATAAGATTACACTTTTTCTGTTGATTTCATGCAATATATCTTTCCATAAACCAATATCTATGTAGCCAAGTTAGACAAGGCTAGCCATGAGAAAGTCCTTCTAAAAATGCACGAATATGGAGTCAGAGGTAACACACTAA
The DNA here is from genome assembly GCF_021730395.1 of Mercenaria mercenaria. Taxonomy (NCBI): domain Eukaryota; kingdom Metazoa; phylum Mollusca; class Bivalvia; order Venerida; family Veneridae; genus Mercenaria; species Mercenaria mercenaria. Next base: position 15,487,305 of record NC_069378.1, read on the forward strand.
GATGGGTCAAAGGCTTCTTAGATAATAGGATCCAATCAGTAGTCCTAAATGGCACTACCTCTGATGCCATCCTTGTATCATCAGGTGTCCCACAGGGGTCTTTACTTAGTCCCCTGCTCTTCCTAGCTTACATAAATGACCTCTCACAAAACGTCAGTTCCAAAGTCCGTCTGTTTGCAGATGACACGGCAATATATCTAATTTTGTCATCTGTAGACCAATCTCTCACTCTCCAAAATGACCTAAAACTTCTAGAAAAGTGGGAGTTGGAGTGGGATATGGAGTTCAGCCCCTCCAAGTGTGAAGTGATACACGCCACTAGACGGAAACATCCTATCCCTACCAAGTATTACCTACATGGAGTCCAACTTGAGTCGGTCAGATCAGCTAAATACCTAGGCGTGGATATCTCAAATGACTTATCATGGGACAATCACATAAACAGGTCAACCAAGAAAGCTAACCAAACCCTAGGGTTCTTACGAAGAAACATTAAGGTCAAATCCATTAAGACCATTGCTTAGCAGACTCTAGTCCAACCCCAGCTCGAATAGGCCTCCAATGCAACACCCAAACCCAAATTGGTCAAATTGATAGCGTCCAAAGGAGAGCCACCCGTTGGATCAATACCGACTACGGCCATACGTGCAGTGTAACAGATATGCTACACTCCCTAAACCATCGACGACTGGATTTTAGGCGTATAGATTTTAGGTTATTGTTGCTATCCCAATCGTAGATTACCTGACCCCAATGACCCGATGTGTCCGCTATGGCCATTCCCTAAGTTATAGGTTAATTACTGCAACCACTGACTATTACAAGTTTTTTAAAAAAAATTTCGAGAACAGTGTACCAACTCCCCCCCCCCCCCCCCCCCCCCCCCCCGTGTCGCCCATCTCCCTACCCTAGAGCAGTTCAGTGCTGCAGTTTGCAGCCTTGAACATGTCTCGCACTAGTTATCCTGCAAACACAAGTTTTAAACTTTTTACATCACCAAAGTTATTTTAGTTTCTTCCACTCTAAATTTTTATCACTATATGCTTTCCCTTTTTGATTTTGACGCGCCAAACGTCTACGTTTCCGCAAGGGGTTTGACGTCAACGGAAGATAGATAGAAAGATAGACATGTGAAATTTTATCCCAAGTAGAACGCATGCAGTGCTAGTTAGATGTTTTCAGATCATGTGACCAAACCAAGGTCTTTGTTGTTGTTATAATAATAAAGTTTCAATTAACTTTTCTAGCAGGAACTAGGTTTTTATCTAAAATGTTTACAGAAGATACAACTTAATTTTAATACCGATTATAGATCTACGCGGATGGTGCTTAAGTACTGTGCTATTTTTGTAGGTTTTGGTCACGTGATGAAGAATTGTTTTGGTCAGGAAATTACAGTCACAAACTAAAAACCTTTTTGCAACACATGGAGTCATTAGCGTTTTATCTCAGTCAGTATTATAAATAAGATCGACTATACTACCATTCATTCATTTCAAAGATTCTTAGACAGAGTCCATTGTTTACATTTTTAATCATAACTGATGCACTTGTAAAAAACACTTTAAATTGAAAAATCGAAGTATTTGGATAGCTATGGTACGGTCTCAGATCTTGAGTTATCATCTGGAAACTGTTTAAATGTTTTGGATCACTGTGACCTTTACCTTTGACCTTCTAACCTTAAAGTCTATTCCTATTAACTATCGTGGTCTTATGCTTAAGCGTTCTTTAGTTATCATCCGTAAACCGATAATTTGTTCCGGGTTACTGTGACCTAAACCTTTGACTAACTGGCCTTAATTCAATAGAAGTCATTTGCTGGTCATCACCAACCTCCCTATCAACTGTCACGATACTAGACCTAAGCGTTCTTGAGTTATCATCCAGAAACCGATTGGTCTACGGACGGACGGACGGACGGACTAACCGACCGACCGACATCTGCAAAACAGTTACCCCACTTTCTTCGAAGGAGGCTATTAATATGCTAAGATGTTCCTAATACGACATTCTGACTAGTTTTCATTACTATTAGACTCAAATTGTAACCTTAACAGTAAAATTGTGAACGACTGACCACGACAACGAAGATGGACGACACAGTGCTACCGGGATATCTCACTTTAAGCACTTTGTTCTAAGACGTGCTAAAAGTCGGGAGCTTACTTCATGATGGTCGTTCAATACTTTTGGCGATAAGTGTTAGAAAAATTTTCTCGGAAGGACAGGCTGACGGGCGAAGTCAAATCTAACCCTCAGTAACATAGTGGTGGCATAATAAGACAGGTCTTATAAACGTTATGTGCATGTTTTTCCTATAGCATATAATACAATTAAATTATATTGAGATGCCCTGATTGAAAAGTCGATCGATCTGTGTGTTAACATTCCAGTTCGTCTAAATTCGAAAAAATTCTGTACCAGCTTACGATAAAATACAACTGCACAAATATCGACTGTTAACTGTATTTTGCAAATTAAGTAATACAAAACATGTTCCTGTTTTCTACAAGCGTTAAATTTTCCCTGCCCAAACTAGAGAACATATCACAGTTTTTCTGTAAAATGTTCAATAACTTATCACAATATATCATAATTTATTAATATATATTGCTATTTCAGCTCCTGAGATGTCCAAACATTTTAAAAGCATAAGGTAAGAATGCAAGATATTTCTTGAAATTGTATTCGTATCGTCATGAAAGTTAAATGTTGCCGCCACACAGTGGTGCAGGTCGTTTTTATTTCAAACCAGTTTTTGCATTCTGCAGAACTCAGTACGCCGCAGAAAAGTGTGAAAGCGGCATTAATATTATTTTGATTTAGGATATTATGTACGACTATGCCAATTATCTTTCAGCATGGCATACAAAAATGTTTTAGTAAAGATAGACATAGAAACTTTGTCATTCAAAAGAGATATGCTTCTTCAGATACTTTTTGTTTGTACATGCATATTTAATTGTTGTTAGACCTGTTGGTCTTTCTAAAATCTTCTTTGAAATAGAAGATTAAGGATAACAAATAACTTACAAATGACATTAGCGATGCAGCGCAGCTAACTTTAAAACCAAAAGATAATAGGTAAGGGTAGATTTTTCCGTTTTGTTTTCTATTTTATATGCTACGAGAAAACAGTCGTTTGAAAAAAAATATAATGCGTACATCTGGTATGTCTTGATATTTGTGTTGGTCTTTATTGTAATGCCTTTAAACTGTTGAAAGTTAGTCTATGATTTTTTTTTAAAATGAAGTTATCATGTTCTGATGATCCTTTGTTCAACTGCTGTAACAAACAATACCTCAGAAAACAACCCACCAACAATTATATTCAGAAAAAAGGTTGGTCTGGTGCTTAAGGTGTCGGTCAATCAACCAGAATTCGTGAGTTCGAGCCCCACTTGGGATAATAGCTAGGCCTTCTCATATGACACCAGTACTAGTGCGGACTCGAGATTGTTTTAAATAGGCTTCAAGCTTTCATAACAATCGAGCTATTACTGTAGTCAGTAGCTACAGTTGAAAGCTTTTACTGCTGAGAGTTTTACCATTGAAACGGTGTATAAACACAAGAAATGCTTGACATTTTTTCCGAGTTGGGTTGTTTCGATTTGATTTTCGGCTACATGTCTTTTCATCAGAAAATTCGATCAGACAATGTATGTTTATTTGATCCAGGGAAGCAGCAACGTCTTTTATATATTAAGTAATTAAATCGCTAAGCTAACTTTGTCATAGACTACCTGGATAAAGCAATCTTGGATGTCCTTTAGATCTGAGAGCTAGTGAGATCGCTAAGTCTCATTAACCCCACACATTAAAATGATTGTCATGTGTTTCGAAAGAAAGGCAAGGGCAATACAACGCTATGTCGTATGTTATCTGCTTATGTAATTGACAGATGGTCTCTAGAAACTGTTTACTACATTGCAGCGCATTCGATAAGGTTGATGTTTAAGCGTCATCAGAAATAGCATTTTGCGCAAAACTGTTGGAAACATGTTGATGATGCTGCTGACATTTCTTAGGATAAACTTGTTAGAACACTTGTCATTGGTATACGATCTAAAAGTTTGGTTCTTTCTTGTATAAAAATATATTGAAATCGGTACTTCCGAAGTTATTCTCTAAGAACATGAGTGCATAGAGTTTAAGTGTATCCTGAGGCATCAGCCTCTAGTAGCTAGAAGTAGGTTGTAGTTGGTATACAGTTTAGCTGACACTAAAAAGAAAACAGGAAAAGATGCGAATCCATACGCAAATCTTATTCTTACGGCAGTGGTGTCTTTTACCGCTGTATTTTGTGAAAATATGTTTTCTCTCTCTCTTCCACCTTCTGTCTTCCGTATGTATTTCCGAGTCAACCCAGAAATACTCCAAAGATAGATATTTGATCTTGAAACACATTTTATATATCGTTAGGCTATTAATGGAAATAAATGGGCATCATATGATATAAATATTTTTCAGTATTGAAAGCTTACAGCCGAGTTCAAGCATTTCCCGTGTGAAGGAGTTACCAGTATGGTCAGTCAATACTATGCAGACGAGAAACATTAACGCATCGAGAGACAGGAAAACCTGTTTTATCAAAGGTGGTCGCAAATTGTCGTCAGAAAAGGTGCTTATAGCGGATTATTAAAAAAGAAAACTATTAAACAACTTACCGAAAAAAAATTAATTAGGCTACAATAAGCCTTAAATGGAAACTTCTCCAGATTTGTGTCATCCATATGGCATAAATAAAAAAATGCTTTCGTTTGTATAATGATTATTCATAAAAACAAAAGTTGGCAGCGGGTTCTAGATACTACTAATTCAAACAATCCCTCTTATGGTCTAAAAGGTTTTTAGAAACATCTTTCGAAGCGATGACAACTAAACAGGAGTTTGATGGAGAAGGAAGACATTGAGTTGTATTTTATGTTATATCATATATATACTCATGTCATTTCAAATAGTATACTAGTATATATGTATATCTGCTTACATGATTTTTGTACGCCCGATTTGAAAAAAGGACAAGTTATGTGATGGCTCGTGCAACTATCTCTCCGTTTATCTGTTTGTCCGTCCGTCTGTCCGTCGATTTTATTTTCATGTCTCGATAACCATTAAAGGTATCAACCTTTAATTTTGGATAAAGGTAGGTTGCGATAAGATAATGATCAGAGTACACGAACGAGCTCAAAGATCAAGGTCATTGATCGAACTCAAAGGTCAAATTTGTTCCTCATATATCCTGTCCGAAGCACAACTTAATAACTACTTAAGGTATTGACTTCGAATACAGGCGAGTGTTTATGAGGTACTTTGGGGTAAGTGGAACAATCGACATTACTCCCCTACCACAACTCCCCAATCCTAACACTTTCTTTCCTCCATGAGCCCCATAAAATCACTTTTATATCATCTTGCCTTAGTATTCGTTAGGTGAAAGAATAATGTCGCAGAGTTAGTTTCTGTTCTGTGTATTTTGTGTTCAGAGCACAATTTTAAAACTTTTCAAGTTATTGACTATAAATTTGGAATAAAGGTGGGGGTGATTAGGTGAAAACAGTTAAGTGAAACGATCTACATTACGTTTCTACCTGGCTTACGGGAGGTGTTGGTTCTACCCAGGTACCCGTTCATGATGCATTAAGGCACGAAGGGGTAATTGGGGTCTTTCTCCACTATCAAAGCTGGAATGTCGTCATATGATCTTTAATTGTGTTGGTGCCACGTTAAACACAACAAAATAAAAACACAAATACTTTTCTACTAAACATACCCTATCCCAAACATAATCCCAACTCCCCAACGCCCTAAAACACCGTGATAAAAATATGGTACGCCAAAAGTCAAATTTATAGCAAACTATATTTATCCGTCATATTTTTCTTGTCCAGAACATTACACAATAAGAATTAACTTCAAACTTGGCGAAAACAAAAGGTTGCAATCAGACGAAAAGAGGAGTACAATAGTCCACATAACTCCTCCCCCACCTCCCCGCTCCAGATAACACAAAGTATTTACTTTTAGTGTATTGTGCTCAATACATTATCACCGCCGCTGCACAAAATCCACGCCCATCGCCACATTTCATATCCCAAGACATATACTCAATTTTTTTTCTTTAAATTGTAATTTCCCCTCCTCTGATCTGAAACTTAGAGCGTATGTTGCCTTGCTTTACGGAGTTCGTGTTATGGTCATCAGATGGGATGACATGCTCCTTTTATACAGAATGTTAAACATTATCCTACATTTTGGTATATATTACATTATTACTATTTAATCTCTCATTTTTTGTTTGTCGGACATGACACACTGAATGCTATTAAAAATATAAAATTAACAACTCAACGTAGCGGTAGTACGAGGACTATTTATACTCTTTGCAATAACTTTGTATAACTAGACAACTAGACCACTAGAATTCTGGACCACTAGAATTAAAAAAAAATATCATATAAAATCTTCTTGGCATTTTCTCCTTTTAGCAATGATTATTCTTGCTTTATAAACTCGCGTGCACATTTTCAAACTATGCATTCACAAACCGCCATCGAAATACTTTCTTATTCCGTAAGTATATTTCAGCACCCGCATTTCCATATCCTCCCTAAACTACTGTATGCAGATGTAACCATGAGACAACATTAATGCGGAGCCTGAGGTTCGAAATATCTGTTAATCTAGACTTATTATAACTAGCTGTTAGTCGTTTCTATTTTGATTTGTTTGTCTTTATCTTTGTAAATGAAAACATTTTAACTGAAATTGTTCCTTCATTGAGATTTTACTTGTACGCGGACACCCACGGCATATTTGTAAAATCGCAATAGTCCGGCTTTCAAGACATATGAATTTCACACAACTACTGCCTTGTAAATATGTACATTCATTAGTGAGAGTATAATTATGTGTATGGTAAAATAGTATTAGATATGGCAAAGCTTTCATGGTTCATTAATATATCTATTTTATGCTTAATTTGATTTTAAAAAGTGAGTCATTGAAAGGATTTTGTCGGACAGAATTTGTTATGCTGACCATCGATTGTGACAGCATTTTTCAGACTGGAGGAGGAGGGCACCAGTCTAGAACAAAGACATCACCGCCGAGGTGCATAGCGCCGACAGCGGGTAGGTTTGGTTGGGGGGGGGGGGGGCGGGGGCTCTGCCCATGATAGGAGGGCCAGGTCTCCCCCTAGAAATTTATTTTTTGGAATGCATGCATAAAATAGTGGTATCTGTTGCAGTTACAGGTGAAGGTACTACCTTTATTATTTTTGGTGGGGTCAGGGCACTCTCCCCAGGAAATGTTTGAAATACAAGCAGGAATCGGGGGCCTTGGTGCATTTTAGGTCTAAATTTTGAGGTAATTGAGGGGTACTCCCATCCTTATGGGGGAGGGGGTGTCAGGGGGTTCTCCCTCTGGACAATTTTGAAATATAGGTATGAAATAGTGGCCTGAACTATTATTTATATAAAGGTTTATATGTACTTTTATATAGACTAACATTTGTTAGAAGAAAATAATCATGTTACCATACGAATTGTAAAATTGTACATTGCCTAACATGAATGGTGAACCAAAACAAATTTTCCAAGGTAAAAGTCAGCTTCTGGCTTGTATATTTGCTATTTCTTTTAAAAGGCACAAGAGCCAGACGAAAATCTACCTGGGCGAAATTCAATATATAATTTAGTAATTATTGTTATTGTATTATTTAATACAGTGTATATAGTTCGGAAAACTTGATGAACCGAAAAACAACTAGACTTGGGTTAACTTTCTAGATGGTTTATCATTTATTTAAATGTTTTACACCATTCTGTAATGTTATTACTTTTTGAAGTTCTAAATGAAATACTATCAGAGCGAAATATTAATAAAGTACATGTAAATTAATCAGAAATTTGTGTTTTGTTTTATTTCATACTGGCCTTTTTTAAACAATAGCCTTCATCTAATAAGGGTAAATTCACTCAAATGACCACTTCAAATTAGATTGAATTGACAATCTTACTTTTTAAACGGAGCCGACCAAGTTCTGTCTTTATGTAAGCAATATCCCTACAGTGATCAGTTTTGCTTCGAACCCTTTGATGATATATACAGTCTCTACGAAAATTGCTCATTTTTACATGTGAAACTTGTAAGTGTATTTCCTTCTTTCTTTACCCTGGATTTATACAATGCGTCGCATATTTGAATGAATTGCTGAATTCAAGAACTGCATGTTAATGGAAACCTATTCTGCTTTTGCTTCGTATTGTTATCCTTCCAAACTATCATATCATAATTTTATATAACCTGCAAATCAGCAGCTATTAAGTGCCATGCGGCGGTTTTCAAACCCTGAAAGCACTTCATATATAAATTGGACAAAAAACATTATGTATATATTTCTTCTGGGTACCACGACTTGATCCGAAAATTAAGTTATCAATAATTATGGCGACCATCGGTGATGAAAATACTATCGTAAAATAATGTCTAAAGAAGTTAATAGAAACATACCAAGTCATAAAATAAACGAAAGCGGCATAATATTTGTTAGAAGATCTTTCGGAAACACAGAATGCAATCAAGCAAAATAATAGCAGACTCGGTTTGACTGAGTCTGTTTATTCTGTCCCCCCTCCCCACCCCCAACCAGCACTGGCTAATGTGGAATTCTATTACAGTCTAATCATAATGAAAAATAATAAACTGATATAACCAATTCGAAACAAATTATTCGAAAAAAATAACTGTGGTATCATTGACTAGTCCGAAAAGTGAGAATTTGACAATGTTGAAAAGCGAAACATAACATTATTTGTATTTAAACCGTATAATGTTTTAGTTGCTTCCCTTTCTTTAGCTAAATCTTACATGTACTGTTATATCTTCCATATCACAAATGTTAGAGAAAGTCTACAACAGCCTTGTCCTTGCATTTTTGCATTTATACTTTATTTGATCTTTTATAAGGTCATAAACTATGTTTTGAAAAAGTATGCTATTGGCTGTCGTGTATCTTTATGTTTACAGTGGTGTTTCCAAAGATATACAACTTAATTCGTCTGTTGAAACAGTTCAGCAAGTTAAAATTAGTAGTAGTAGAATTTAACTTAATTATTATAGTTTCTGTATTATACATTTTCAGATATTTCTTGCAAAACTGCATTCCCACCATAAATGGGATACGGTTTATCTGTTGTAGTTGAAATACAGAACATTTCCCGTCAGACAAAGTTTGTCTTTAGTAAAGACATTACTGTGAACAAATTTCCTTCAAAACTGTATTGCTTACATGACGAAATTGAGTTTTGAATTTAAATTCATCTTTTTTCCTTGGTAAAAAATGTTGAGTCTATTTTCCCACTTGAGCTCAACCTTAAGTTTGACTTCCTTTTGATTCGGCAATCCATGTCCATGTGTCTTTTAACACATTTGCAAGAATGTTTGTACTAATAAAGTTATTAAGTTAAAAATCCCAAATATCTTTTAAATACATCATGTAACTTTTGATATAAGAACTGAAAAACAGAGGTTTGTTCGAATCTGATTACAGTGTTACAGAAGAGGTATATATCTTAATAATTGATAACGGATGTTTAATCAACATATACAATGGTTATATTTCATGCTATTATGAATAAAAATCAGAGCTTACATCTAAGCCAAGGTTTCTTTGCGGGTATCTCTAAAATGATTGTGATAGTTCTACAGTGACATTTAGAACAGTTGTTCGTTGGTTAAAAAATTAAGGGAATCAAAGTAGTCTTCAAGGCATTAATTGTTCAGGCTAACCTGTTGTTGCAGCAACAAAGAAAAACATTGCTGTCGTATTGGTTATGATGGAAGAAAATTGATGATATACTACAGACATTTCAAAAGGAAACGTTCATCATATGTTGGCTGACCGTTTGAAATAAAAAAAGATTTGTTCAAGATGGGAACCCTATTTGATGACACCAGTCTAAAAGTCCAAGCCTTTAATTGCGCAATAAAAAACTGCTGAAAAATATAACTTAAAACCCTTAAACAATTACTAAGGTGCTCACTAAGGATGACACTGACGTTCATTATTTTGAGCGCCAGCGAGGCATAAATAAAAAACAATTACTGAGTAAAATTCTTGCAAGTCCAGTCATTTTCTTTAGTTCTAGTGGTTCCGTTTCACAAATGCCTTGCAAAGAGGATACAGCCTTCAAGTTTTACAAAAAATAAAGTACTTACAGCCGTGGAAATCGTCAATTAAAATGATAAGCAGTTCAGTACAATATTTGCGCATTTTTCTATTATTTGGAGCGTAAGGATGTTAAGCAGTTGACTTTCAAACTTGCTCGCTTTTCCATTGTGATCAACAACCGTCATTAACTTTAATAATATCATCTATTGTCATCTTAAATGACGATTATATCAACATTACTAAACCTCGGATTACACCATTGATTTCACCAAAACTGACATTCATTGATATTCTTGAAATGAGTTTCTTGGTGGAGTGTTTTATTTTTATTTTTTTCATTTTTAAGCATAATAAATTTCATGATAGTGCTTTTATCTGCTAGAATAAACATTACCTTGTTTATTGATATCAATACATTGATTTGGAGGACGTTGTCATCTACAGTTTTTCAGCATTCATTGAGTTGTGCCATTCTCGCCATATTAATTATGTTCTAAGATTATTCAGTCGTTACCCCGTAAAGAGATACAAGCATATGGGACATTTTTTTATGTTCATTTCAGTACTTTTTCGCAGTATGTTATTCACGAAGGTTCTTAATACCTCAAAGCGCTATATTATATTAATGACCACATTCAGAAGTTATGAAATGGTTGAGTCATCAGATGTATACTGCAATATAGAAACCCTCATATGACATAACACGTAAAAGTTTCTAATAGCGTCAACATCACACACAAAAGTGTTTTGCAGCGTAAAAACACGCCAAAACTTATTAAACTTATAATCTATCATTTAACAGTATCAGGCCTTTTACGGCATTTTTGTATTCCTAACCGATGATCGAATTTTTGTATATCGAAATTGTAATTAATATGAGTTTTTGAGGTGGCAGTGAAATAAATTATAACACAGGCGCCATATGCTCATGTAACGAATGTCATGCTTAATGTGTCCTAAAGAATGGATTTTGCATTTTTACTTTTTGAGAGTATTTTCAGAGCATGGATGTGTACATGATTAAGATTACACTAAATATACATAAACAAAGTAAACTATAACGACAACGAGAAGGAAGCGGACACAAAAAAAGTGGAATAGTCAGTTGCAAAAACACCACTTGGGAATTTCATCAAATAATGATAAAATGAAAATTTTCTTTGATTTCCCTTAAAATGAAAAAAGAAATAAATAAAAAGATAATTGTCCACATTTGGTGCCTCACAAAAAAATAAAAATAGATTTTTGGGCCTGATATCCACCCTTGTTGTATAGAAGAAGCAATAACAACCGTTTTGATGTATGATACCATATTGTACTACAAAATGCCTACGGATTTGTTAGCCAGGCAATTTTCCAAATAAGTCAACAGTCTAAGACGGACCTAAAATTAATGATCTTAAAACACAGCTTTTTTTTGCTTAATACAGGTGGTCTCTTAAACAGGTTTGACTGTATTCTTGGGTTCTTTGAACAATAAATTGTACTGATCTGATCTTACGTTTCTTTATGGGCTTTCTCTAGCAAAATGTACACCCTCCACCTTCTTTCGATTAATATTTTGATAAATAAATTGTGTTGCTTGTCAATTAAATTTCGTACAATTCCGGCTACTTTGGTAAAGATCATACACCGTGTATACATATAATATTAAATTAATCAATGACATCGATGTCAGAAATAATCAATGTTTCCTGTTTTGTTTTAAAAAATATCATACAACGCAAATCATGTCTAGTGTTTCATCTATGTATTACATAAAGGTGACTGTATACTTGTGCAAGTCATACATTGTTTATAGTCTTTTAACCAAAGATTACAATCCGTTTCAACTATTAATACAGTTGTTTTGCGCATTTTTACTTGTATTCATCATTATAGTTTAAAATAGTTTGCCCTGAGATCAACACATATCTTAATAAGCATACCAGTAAAAGCTCAAGGCGGTACAAAACAAATTGTATGCCTCTTTGGCTATTTAGTTTTGGAGGCTAATTTCTCTTAATGTTCACTACATCTCGGTCCAGTGGATTTCACTTTATGCTAATTGCCCATACTATTGGCAGAGAAAATGCATTCGTCATGCGTCCAAGCAGCTTGAATTTCATCTGTAGCTTTGAACCGGACAAAGGACAAAACATGACAATTTAGACCTCATTGAGAAAGACACCTGTACTTTTTTTTACATTTTATTAGGATATAATATTATAGCTCTGAAGGCGTTATTTAAATTGAAGAATAATGTGCTGCTTATCCTGTCGCCCTTTTCCTTCTCTGTGGCCAAAAACAATGCCACTGTCGTAAAAATGTAATTCTGCATTTAGAACTTTTCATTTCTCGTTCAATGTATTGCAGACTAACTTTGTACCTTTTTGTTCTCTCTCTTTAAGAGTTACTGTTATCCCATTGATTCGGATACTATTTCTGTGGGAACACTTTCCTAATTTGCTGACTGAACTATCTGTTTTGTGGATACAGGTCAAGATCTGATGTAAGCAATATGCCTGGTTTTCGATCACCTTTTCTGGTGATTTTTGTTCTTTTCATAACTTTTCTTCAAGGAGTTCTATGCGTTTAGAAACTGACGTCAATAGCTACTCTTTCACTTGATTAAATACAGCCTTTATCATATATCTTAATGAACCATCTTCTCTCGTCATTGTACGACGTCGAAAAAAAAGGAATATAAATTGAAAAAATGAAAACTTTGTCAAAATGCACAACAGAATTCTGAAACCCATTGCAACGCATGTCAGATCACCACAGTGAACAAGTGTGTGAAATTCAAATCCATTTCAACTGGTGGTTACTGAGATACCAGCTTACATCCAAAAACTTAAAACGACGAATGGATGAGCGCAACAGCTATACCTATTCTTCGAATAGCAAGAAACAAGCTTTAAGAACCATATACGTGTGTTTATTTAATGTCTTTGCATAAGTCTGAGATATAAGAGGAATACAACAATGTGCCCCGACGAAACAGGACAGACATTAAAGCAGCTCGGCCCAAGATAATGCAGTCCAAATGAAAAGCCTAGCTTCCCACTGTAGAGGTTTTGAACACCATTTGAAACATGTGTATGTCGGAAATAAGAACAAAAAAAGATCAACAGGTAATTCGTAAGAAAATGATATTTATTCATAATGTTATTGCAAACGAATGGGGGTATTTGAAAATATCAATAACTGCTTTACAAATCATAAAAGTTACAGGACTGATTTATTAAATGTCTGTTGAACTTCCTTATAATGTAATACAGCATGTGAATAAAGAAACGCCATAAATATTTTGTACATAAATTTGCAATACTTTGTTTAACAAAAATCCAAAGGAATTGATCTGAAATTATTGTCAAGATATTATAATTTCCTTAAAATAATAGCTGTTTGTCTTTTATGTGTTGTCGAGATGATGTAAAGGTTGTGGTAACGTTTGGAGTACGTAGCTTACTCATTGAAATGGGGCAATATAACAAAAGACATATAACTTCAAATAAAAAATAATGTGAAATATACAGGTTATTTTGTTCTTAAAAAGACGTGACATCAACGTAACGATAACTTGAATTATTTGCAAGGCATTATGCAAAGTATTTCGTACATTACTTTTTCATCTCGGTATAAAAGATAATAGTAAATATACTAAAGGCAGTGGACTCGAAATGACCATCGGCAATTTCCGTGTGAGTACGTACACTCATGGGTTTTCGGCATCTTACGGCCATAACTGTAAATCATTTTTCATAACAACCGGAGAATGCCGGAATCGCATACGGAGGATATGAAAACAAATGTTCATTACGAGACCAATACCTTAATACTCGTATACGTCAAATTGTAATGGCCGGAATCAACTAATATATCATATTCAAGTAGATTCCTGTCGCTTAGTAAATACAGTCAGTATTATGTATCACCCCAGTTTCAATTTTCAGTTCTTTTTCGCATATTGAATAACATGAATAAAATAAGAACACTACGAAACCAATGAAATCGACAACTGTTAAGAACAGTGCAAAATTAATGAAATGTCCATTCCAGTTGTGAATATATTCAGGACACTGACTATATATGTTGTTATAGTTTCCACAAATCCAAACCGTCCCTGCAATGTAAAAAAAGTCTTTTAAACATTAATAAGAAGCCCATAAGAATACAAAATATATGTGTCAATTTTTTATGATATATAATTTTTTATAATAAAACTGTAACAGAAAATATACTGGCTGGATACCGCAGAAAAAAGGCAAGTGCGTCAGATCGACGAGCTATGTACCTTGGCTTTGCGGAAATATAATATTATGTCTACCGACCACTTTAAACAGTACTAAAACAAAACCATATCAACAATATATTATGATGCATGGAAATCGTACCCAGAGTTAGCAAGTTTTTATTTTATTTAATTGACAATGTAGTTTACTGTATTTTATTTATTTATTTTGTTGGGTTTAACGTCGCACCGATACAGTTATTGGGCTTGTGGCGATTTTTCAGCTTTGATGGTGTAGGAAGACCACAGGTGCCCCTCTGTGCATTATTTCTTCACGAGCGGGAACCTGGGTAGAACCACTGACCTTCCGTATGCCAGCTCGATGGCTTCCTCGAATGAAGAATTCAACGCCTCGAGCGTGACTCGAACCCACTTTGATGCAGGGCAAGTGATTTGAAGTCAGCGACGTTAACCACTCGTCCACGGAGGCCCCTAGTTTACTGTAATAGAATTTCGCTTAAGCCGATTCTAGGCGGCGTGAGAGGTGTTGCATACTTGACAGATATTATCAACTGTCGCAACAGCAGTCGTATCCCCGTAAGCCAGTGCTAATGGGCGTGATGGATATTGCACACGTCATAACCTGTCATGAACAGATTGATTCAAACCGTTTGTTATGTTGCTTGATCGCGCTCTACGCTTCTAAAGGATCTTTTTACGGATTATATTCCGTAAAAAGATCATTTAGAAGCGTAGAACGCGATCAAGCAACATAACAAAACGGTTCGAATCACGATGCTTTGGTGTATATGTTAAACAGGATAAGCGCATTGACAGCTGTCCATTACTCTGTATTTTAAAATTAATATCTCATGACTTTACGTTGGACAGTAATATTGTTACAATTCGGATAAATTCCTCTGTTTAGCCTCGGCTGACAACATTGGCCTTATCTCTGATATACAGTATATCAAATGCCAAAGTTGTTCAGCATATATCACTGCCTGACACATGTAGTAGGCAACATTTCCCCATTTTATAAAGATATAAGTCCGAAATATTTATATAAATTTACAGGTATGCAGGCATGTCCCTGTAAGAGATGGTTTATTCCTAACTTACCCCTATACAGCCAGAAGATTGAGAAAAGCGACTCTAAAACAAGATACACGTCTACAAAAGTATTGTTTAACGATTTTTCTAAAATTTCGTTGCGGTTCCTTACTGCTAAAGCTCCCCAGAAAAATACTGCCAAGCAAGCTTTTACGGACAAGTAGACAGCAGCTCGACTTTCCATATCACAGTCAGATGACAATTTTACTGCCCCTGTGTAAAGAAAATACATAGAATTATGTGTAATATACCCATCAGCACAATGTCCTGTAACGGCGTTAGAGTAATTATTCTGTCAGAATGAGCTGTCTGAATGTCCAGATAGATAAAGTTAGTTCCAATTTATGGTGCTCTTAAAATTGAAACTCAGTTTTTATGATGAATCTCTGTGTATTTAAATTTTCTGTAAGCAAAATTTCGTGTGTGTGTGCTTTTTGCTAAAATCGTTGTTTATTAATCTTTTTTTAGGCAATTCATTCAGGTCACCCCTTGACCTACTAAAACAGTAGGCATGTAGTAGGTAAAATTAAACTTTGAAAACACAAATGCCTGTAGTGTATGAGAAAATATATGAAATATTAATGTTTATATCATAGTTTTCTTATCCATGTTACCATAGCTGCTATTATAATAAAAAGAAAATACAATTTTGAACTTCCGAAAACCGGACCATCTTAAAAAAACCTTTGAAAACCGCACAAAATTCAAAGTCCCGTTTTTTTCGTTCTTACATGTATTTCTATATATTTATAACTTCTGAAAACCGGATCTTCTAAATTCTGAAAACCGGACGATTTTTGAAGTACCGTTTATATTTTAACACTAAAGTTGACTTCCGAAAAATCTGCCGGATTAAAAGTGTCATCTTTCATTAACATATTGTTAATCCAAAAACGCCCGAGGCAAGTTGTCAACATGTTCTTTTCTTTATCAATTAGCGGCACGCCTGTATTTTGACACGCCTTATTGCCGCAATGATCATTTGATGCAAAAGTAACTTGAGAAATAATCAGCGATTACTTTAATTTGTTTTCATTTTATGAAAACGTGACGAATTAAATATCTTATGATTGGAAAATTTTCTTAATATTTGAATGAAAGAAAGATAGGTGTTTTATTTGATATAGTTACATCAATTAAACTATGCATTATCAACATCAATTAAATAAACGAACTCGGGACTTCAAAGATGGTAAAATATAAGTGGAAAATGTTATAGTAAATGCTATTATTTTTTATATACAAAAATGAAAATTTATTACTAGTATACATATTTGATTAACTTTAATGTTTGTAATTGATTAATTCATCAATTATTTATTTAATAATTAGAGCTAGTCAATTTATTAATTACTTTATACAAAGTAGTCAGTTATAAAACATAATAATCCCCTTCATCCTACGTGTAAGAAAACATAGTGCATCACATCCACTTTGCCTGCAAACTTCCAAACTTTTAGGCTGGTTTTCGGAAGTTACGTATTTTATTTCTGAAATATGTACTTTGGGAATGTCTTCATTCCTTACATTCTGGTACATACAGGAATGAACAATAATGAGTGAAATTAAATAGCACTTGTTTCACAGTGATTTATTCAGAAACATATTCTGGCCAAAAATACTTGGTACGCTGATATGGCAAAATTTCTGTAGTATTTGTTTGTCAAACTGATCACTTACCAGCAAGAAAGAAAGAAAGCTATTTCAAATTTATAAACAACCGAAATACTGATGAAGTGTGAATGGATACAAACATTCTCTAAATATGAATTAATGTCAGATCCTATGGATGTTTGTCGGAACTCACAATTATGCAGACGGACATTTTATCATCATGACATCTTAATGAATTAAGAAAGTTATGAACTTTTATTACATCTAAAGTCATGAACTCGCAGTTTTCGTACACATAACAAAGACTTAAAACACGATCTGGTGAAAAGGAACGTTAATACTCATAGTGTAAATGCATACATATATCTAATAACTATCCATAAACATACAAACATAAATTATCTAAAGGTATTACCTGTAACTAACCTGCTAAAAGTGACTATTATGAATATTGCTATGAATGTCGACACCACTGAAACAAATACAAAAGATAATGAAACCGGATTAAATCATATATAAGACAAACGGTAGACAACGGAATACCAGTGAGATTAAACGAGGGGTGTTCAGTAAAAACCTGTAAACGTAGGTGTATCGTCAAAAATGAATGAAACTGCTGCATAATGTAAATTAGGGAATACTTCATTGACATATGAAATATCAATAAATTATGCTAATAAAGCTTAAAGACTTAACCAAGCTCATAAAACGTTCTAGTTATTTATAAAATGCTTTGAGAGTTCATATTAGCCTACTTTTGCAACTAACCCTGATTAGTAAGATGATTATCGTTAGACAGATTGTCTACACCACACCTGTTTTGAAGAAATTATACATGACGGTAAATATGTCTCATTTAGTATACCAAACAAAATAATCTTATGATAATGCAGTAAGGTCCTAAGAAATGAATAAGTAATGTATTAATAAACATTTTACTTACATAGCAATTACTACGGAGATATATTACTCAAATTAGTAATACAAGTTTTAAACCCCATTCTGTATACTTACATGCTTTGTGATTGTTCAACAGTTTACTAGCAACATGGCGCATATATTTTCTAATCTTATCTACAATGAAAAAAAAAAAACGGTAAAGAAAATGAGTTATCAGCTTTACAGATAAATATAAATTTAAAGATGCTACATATACTATACACGCAAATATAATCGGAGCATTAGATAAATGTGTAAACATAATGAAAGTAATTTTACATTCCAATAAACTTAAATTATTCAGGCGGTATAATTATAAAACATGTTTCGTGTTTATGTAAATATCTATAATAGCCGGAACAGGAAATCAATATCTAAACATATACATTAATTTTCATATTTAGATATAGTTCCATATTGAATACCATCACACTGTTCAAAAATATATCGCATCGTCATTCTTTTTGAAATTCACTTTGAAATGGTATTTTCATATCTTAAAAAGTGTAATGATACAGAATAAGCAATATCCCGAAGATTTTGAAAACCAATATTTTTGCATGCCAGACAGGAGTTTCCCGTATTTTTGCCTGTGCAGGAAAAAAAATCACGTACTGAAATTTATGAATGACTGCTTAAATTCATACGCTACTGTAATAAACTAGTGATTAAAAGAAATGTAGTTTTTTATTTTATTTTTCTATTACTTGAAGAATACGGTAGGCAAGAGAACGAATATGTCACTAGCTGAAGGTGTGGATAGATATACCTGGCTCACGGGTAACTGTTTCGCTGTACCTCGGCAGAGCCTCATTACCGCCAAAACAGTTACCCTCGAATCAGATATAAACAACCGTACCTTCCACCAGTGAAAGGTTCTAATATTCTATTTCTCCGCTTGGTAAGTATCGTTTTTCGAAATACAATTACTAAATACAATGTATTTGAATCCTTACAATTAGTTATTATACAAACGGTTGTCTGGATGTAAATGATTCGTAGTTTGCATTCCATGACTAAAATCCCGTTTATGTTTGAAGTTACACATATTTAATATATAGACAATCCTAACTAATTAAACATTTATCATTGATATTTGGGTAGCATTGACTGCTTGGTTTGAAATTTTGTTAAATGTCGGACCTTACGCTTTACATGGTAAAGGGAACGTGTCCAGCCGTAATATTTTCAGGCAAAACAGGCACCTATTTAGAATCGCTGACCTTCTACAAGAAGGCCCCTTTTTAAAAATAGGTGAATTTTATATAAAACTATACAATGTATACTGTTTGTAGAGTTTTCATGCGTAGTTGAAGTGGAATACATTTCTTATAAGTCCAACAACACGTTTATTTCCTTGCAATCTAGTTGACAAGGGACACTGAAGCACATGTTATTCATCTTATACGTAACATCGACAGTCTATATAAAACGTGTACCACCGCACTCTTAAATGATCATATCCCTTTGCTTTACAATGTATTAAATACTGCTGATTGCAAAACATTTACTCCCGTTTTCTTGGTTTTCATGCCTCCTTTCCTTCGCATAAACTGCATTAATAAACTTTTCTTTGCTTCGTCTGTGCATGGCTTTTGCTGCTGACTTGCTAAATTTCCGATGAGAATTAAAACACACAAATTTTCACAACAGACTAACAAGAGCAATGTTTTTGCTCATTTACATAAAAAGTTTAAAAAATGGTAATTTAAGCATCTGGACAGATTTGACAAAATTTTTAACAACCGTACAATATAAAACGTTGGGCTCTAAAGGCCAAGATCACAGCGCTTTGATATTTTATTGTGGGAACATTCAGGATCGCCACCATTTAAAAAAAGCGTTTTCAGTAAATTTTAGTTGAGTAATTATTTAGAGTCTAACTTGTCTTAAGCAGCCAGCCAGGGGAAACAGACAATTTGGCTGGTAAATCCAGGTGACCACTGATCGGAGAGGCAGTCAATCATGTTTTTATGCCCATTTGCGTTTTACTCTTATAATTTAACCAGGATAAATTGACATGCATTAACCTTGGCAACACGAATAACCTTCTAAGCAACAACTCCGGTGCGTGTTTTACAACAAAAATTGTCACATTCAAAACAAGTTTGTTTACGATTTTCGTCATTTTAGCCATTTTGGTATAGGGAAATTACTATCCGCTTTTACTGTCTCCGCTAAAATCTAAGATTGCCGTTACGTTCCGTAAAAGATCAAGTGGTTAATATTTCTTCCAAACAAAATTTATTTCATATAAATCTAATAGTATTTTGATGAAAGATAAATAAAAAATCACAAATATTATGATACTAATTAAAGATCGAGGATTATCTTTAACCGAGATCAAACTGCGAACAACAAAACTGACACGAGGTAACCCGCTAATTGCCGATAGTTACAGGCCAGTCACACCTTTGATTATTAGTTTGAATTGAGAAGCTCATGTCATTTTGGCGTTTTCGACCTATGTTGATAATAAACAACGTAAATTGATATTTTATACAAGCCTTTAAAGCACGGGGTAGTTTTGATCTTATGTTTGGAAAAAAATAACGTAACGGCCTTTATGAACAATCATTAAACATCTTTCATCAATGAAGCTGATTTTCACACCTTTCTACAAACAGTTCCAAGCGAAAACAGAATATACATAATAAATTTGTCATTTAATATGAATAAGAAATTAACTTCTTCAAGGACCCCGAAGTGGGCATATTTTTGTAGGCGTCAACAATCTTTTCATTGGTCAAAAATTTTGTTGAAGTCACGCGAATCTTAGCAATCACGTGTTTCTCAAAAATCGGGTATCTTTGGCGATTCTCGCCTAGAAATTGGTTTATGAATAAACATGGCCGCTGAAACGGTTCGGGAGACTGACCACAGATGGGAGGTGACCGCTGAATAAAGCGATGAAAAAGAGGAAAATCCGTTGGGGGAGTAACAGAACGACCGTTGATCGGAGGTGACCGTTAGTACAGGTTAGACTGTGTTTTTCAATATTGATTCACATTAATGTATAAACTGATTAATATTAACTGAATAATGATTATGTATAAACTGATTAATATTGACTTCTAGGGTCAGACGATACATTTGAAATTATGTCAGTTATCACATTTGTTTGTCTATGAGTCTGTCTGCATGTACGTCAAAAATGTCTTCTTTTGAATATATACACTTGTACTCATGTAGAAAATCTCTGTAATGTGTAGCTTTATGTTAATTATATATTTACCTTTAGTTAATGAATATATATTTCAATAGTTAAGGGGGGTATAGTTTTTGTTTTTGTTGTACGTCTGTCTGCCTGTCTGGCTGACGCAAAATCATGCTCGTTCTCTATCACTTTACCATTTTAAAGGGCTAATTAACTGGCTACATAGGTATGCCATAATACGACCTGGTTGAACGCAAGTTTCTGTCATGACAGTTTAAAAGGTCAATGGTGTTCAATGTAATCAAAGATCAAAAAGGCAATATTTTATTTTTTCAATGTCTTTTTAACCCTTAACCACACAAACATTTTGCACTAACTATCATACTACATTTTAACATCCATTGTTACGATCTCAGTTTGTGTATGACGTCACATAGGTATAGCTTCATATTGTTAAGATAGGACGTCATTGCTGAACCATACATTAGTAGGATATCAAATATTGTTCATTGCCTTATGACGATTCAGAAATAATTTTTTGATTATGTTTTGAAACGTTGCTTTACTACCGTTTAGCACTGGAATAATTGGTATTTACAGCAAAAGAGGTAAAATATCTTTTGTTAAAATCGTAGGGCGTTAGATGAAACAGCAAAATATATTTTATTGTAGAATCGTACATATGGAGTTTCCTATATGTTTTTACAACAATTGCTGCGGATCATGATAGAATTTGATATACTCAATTATCAATATGGTAATATCTTTATCTTGAAAAGCTCTATTACAATGAATATATATTCAAAGTGATCTTTTAAGTACGTGATCGTAACATAAAGATCACAGCTTTTGATATCAGTTTGAATTGAGAAGCTCGTGTCATTTTGTCGTTTTTGTGGTGAATCATGCGAAACTTAGCAATCACGTGCTTCTCAAAAATTGGGTATCTTCGGCGATTCTCGCCTAAAAATTGGTTTTGGAAGAAACATGGCCGCTGAAAGGGTCAAATACAGTGGTCGAGAGGCAATTTCGGTGGTTGCTGACCGCGGATGGGAGGTGACCGCTGAATAAAATGATGAAATAGAGGAAAATCCTTCGGGGGCGTCCCAAAATAACCGCTGAACGGAGGTGACCGCTGATCGGAGGTGACCGTTAGTACAGGTTAGACTGTAGTTAAATCCATGGCTGTTTACTTGTTACTCACTATTTTAGGTTTTTTTTTATGAACTAGCTACCTAAACATACATTGGATGCAAGTTCGAGCCTCGACAAAACAGGACACGACTGTTTATCTTATTGGAACGCCGGTAAAAATATCCAGACGTGTAACGTCTTACTTAATTGCGTTCACACAGCACTAGTTGGTATATTTGTTTGCCTTTTTCTAGACAATAATAGTTAAAGGAAATATAGTTGTCCGTTGTTGTGAAAATATCGAAAAAAAACTGTAATTATACTCAATTACTCAATTAAATGTACCTTATTTCGTTTTTGTCGAATGATTATACTAGCAGCCAACAAACTGTCCTCTACAAAGTGCCCTTCAGCCAAAGTTTGAACAACCGTGGATCAACAGACATTTGTCGCACAACCAGATAAAAGTAGTAATTAACCATATAAGGTAAAAAGAAGAGCATCCATGAGGCGGATGTTGCAATCAAGTTAGATGAGGACCAGTAGAACCCAAAAATTTTCCGGAACTATATCCATTCCATGAAGCTTTGTCGAGTCCTCTTAGAATACAAATGACATCGAATACAACGTATCCAAGACGAAAATTGGTATACTAAACCAACAAGCGAAATCTTTATGACTTCAAATAACTATCAATGAAGCCTGCCTGAAACTTACAAACTGCGCTAAATATTTCGAAGTCACCCTCACACCCAATTTCATTCTTGGAAAAGCTATAAATAACATCGCTGTAAAACACCCTCATGGCACTCGTCCGTAGACAAATTCGTGCGAGTCCATACATAACCAAAGCAATAGCCTATAAGACAGCCAAGTACTGTGTGGTCCCTCTATATTGACGTCAGTCAATTGGAGATGATATGATTTAGCGCAGAGCTGCATGCTGCAAAACTCCTATAGGACACAATACAGCATAATTATATACAACATATCCAGGTTGTGCAAAATTTAGCATAATCTTGAGACTACTTCAGATTCTCTTCAACGACACTCAAGATCCGCAAAAATCCATGAAAACAGTTGTGCTTATCAACAAAGCTTCTTTCCCGCCTCAGTTGACCTTTCGAACCGCCTGTCTAAACATGCCGTAATTCAATATACATGCTGCTCTAGCAAACATGCATATTTTCTAGACGCCAAATAGATAAAAAAGAGATAATTTTATATTTTTTTTGCAGTAAAAGAATTATCAGCATATCTGTTAAAAGAAAGGCAGTCATTTTGAACTTTCTAAAACTAGAATTCCGAAGGGCTGTGATCTTGACCTTTGTAGAATTTTATACTGTTCCAATCCCATTTGTGCAACATTTGGTTTGTTTTATTCCTGTCTGTCTAGATTTTTCACATTTTATGAGGTATTGGAACCAAGCTAATATCTTAAATATATAATATTATGATGTTCTACCATATTTTTCTTTATATCATAAATGTATCAAAAGGAAAACAAAAGAATATAATTGAAATTTTCTTAAGTTCCGTAGAGGCAGGCACACTAAGTCGCCAGCAGGTGAATGTGCTTACATTTCTCTAAGATACTGGTTTCGGTTGTGATCTGGCCGAAGCTGAAATCAAAAAAAGACGTACGTGATTGTCATTCACGCCAGAACTACAAGTTTACGTATTGCCGTGTGCTAGACGATTAATGTATCGCATTATATACAGAGAATACCAATAGAATCTAATGTGTGTAATTGCTTTATACATAACATGTAGTTTGATAAGTTATTCTCAATTTCTATCGAGATAATGATATAACTATTATTGTTAAATCTGTATCGATCTATAACTAGATCGTTACACCCTCATATCGATCTCTGTACAAGGCAATACTTGTATAATACATTCATGTTTAAAGTATGTCCAAATATCTCGAATAATGGTGCTTTGTGTTTTCAACAAGATTTATATTCCAATAAAAGTCACGTAAACAAACGATATTTCATAATAAGTTCAGTATACCGTTTTCCTCTTTAACATTAATATTATTTAAATGTCAACTCACTTTCTGGGATATAGATTTGACATCTCTTAACATTTTTTTCGATGTTTGACATTTAAAATACATATAACCATTAAGGGTAATAGAGTCTACGGTATATTTTATCATTAAATAGTTGGAAATGTATTCGGACAAAGCGTTACCTACCTGATAATCAAAAGTTGTCACGGTTCGAGGGAAAACAGAAAATATATCCATATCGCTGTTGTCACTAACGCCATGATCCGCGTTTCTCCTGTTAACGTCAAGTTCAATATAAGTAGACCGGCCCCGTCCCCCATATGTGCAGGTCTGTCACTCACCGAAGGACGTGGTACATTTAGGTGAGTATTGGCGTCTAGGAGACGATGCAGGGTAATATTTGTAGGAAATCCAGATATCCCAGTTGTTGGAACCAGATGTCTAGCATTACACACCGGGCATTTTAAACCAAACCTTGAGAGAAAATGTGTAGGTTATCAACAATATATAGAAATAAATTGCATGCAATTTCATAAAAAGCTAGTAGAGCTTTAAAGCTTTATCTATAATCATCATATGTCCGTTGTCCTTTACTGGTCTTCCGTAGACTGTCTACCCTTGCCTCTTTACCACGTAACATGTTACATTCCTGAAAAATATTCCCGAAATTCACCAAAAATGACCAAAAGATCTATGAAAAGAGACAACAGCCCGTGTACAGCCAAAAACAACGTCAACCACTGAATACCGTATAGCGGGTTATTTCTGCGGTCAAAAAGTTCTTCGTTTTGGTTCCAAAAATTGTGAATAAATTTCTGCTTGTTTTATTTCTGCGTTTTCACATATAAAAGGAAGAGAAATTTCTACGTTTTCGATGCCAAGGAGGAGGTAATTCCCCGCATGATGCGTCGCCGTGAGAATGACTAGCGCGTGAAAAACAATAAACTAAATTTGTTCAGCACAGTATTTTCCAATGCTAGCACGGTCAGATGGTGTGTATGATACATATTTGCTCCTTGATTTAAGGGTCCCTGCAGTTCCAGAAGTTCCCGGGGTTGACGGAGAAGTGATTACATTCCTTAATTTATCATTTACTTCTTGAAGCACACTCTCGCCAATTAAATCCTTTGGTCCACTACCAGGAACAACAGAGGTATCCTTTCTCTTTATGTATCGTAATATACTCATTCTACCGTTTATAAGTCCAACAACAATTGTACAAACTACAACTGCAAACTACGGGTATAAAGGTTATATAAGGTTACTAAAGTATAGGTAGTTAATAAGAACAAGTCACGTGAAAATCGCTCAGTTTATTTTATTCACAAAAGGGTTTTCTGTGGGATTAACAGTTAGGACTTTGTTTGACCATCACACTCAGTTATACCATTATCGGTAATTGATAGATCACGACGGTAATTTCCAGAAATTAGACCATCCTATTGTTAACTTCGGATTACCTCGGGTAACATAGCGTGAGACAACGGTGGTGAAAAAGAACAGATTCGTTTGCGGTTTAAATTTTTGCTTGGAAAATATTCTGCTTGAAATAGTTTTTGCGATTATACCGAGAGACCGCAGAAACGCAGAAATATTCCACCCGTAGAAATAACCCGCTATACAGTAGGTCATAATAACACTTTTTTACCGTGTTATCACCATAAATGTCATTAATTATTGACTAGCACGAAAGGATTACATGTATGTCCTAATTATCCCAGACACTTTAACGACTTACACAAATAATGTGTCCAAATACACGTCCAAGAACCGCAATGTTGCTCAAATAACACATGCAGTTATAATTATAGTTTTAGGTTCTCAGAAGTGTAAATAAACTGCTTGATTGCTAAAATAAACAATTAAAAAGCTCGATGCAGTGTTTATAGCTACTGGTAGAAATTCAAAACAATGGAAAAGGTTGGTTTTGTTTTGATTTTCTCAGTTTTATAGACATGGGTTGCATGGGATCCGGACATTTGCCCCCAAGGACATTTGCCCCCCAATGAAAAAGTTGACTGCTGGACATTTGCCCCCCAGTTGAAATGATAGATAAGACATTTGCCCCCCTCCCCCACCCACCCAGTGCTTATTTCTGAAACGGACATTTGCCCACCAGTGATTTTTTAGGAACTTCGTACAAGACATTCATCATATTTTAGTGGACAATTGGACAATATCTTTGTTTTATACAGTTTTGTAGCAGATAATTGCCAAATTAACAAGTTTGAGTGTTAAAATCATTGCACTAATTAAGAAATTATAACGCTGTTATGAGCACTTTTATTACTCAATAATATGCTATTATTTACCTTAACACCTAAAATTAATTAACATATTTATCAAATTATAATCAATAAAACATGTTTTTTTTTACTGAAAATTGCCATTTAGAGTAATTTTGATAATAGAACAACAAAAAATACAGTTATATATACTGGGATATAGGACAAAAATTTGTTTTTTTTTTTTTTTTGGGGGGGGGGGGGGGGGGGGGGGGGGGCAAATATCCATTCCTAACATAAGCCATCGGGGCAAATGTCCAATCTGCCATTCCAACTGGGGGGCAAATGTCCAGCAGTTCATTTTTCCATTGGGGGGCAAATGTCCTGGGGGCAAATGTCCTACAACCGGGTTGCATACTTCGAGACATACATGTAAATATAGGCAGTAGAGATTGTTTACGTTATCAACATTTTTCATCGCGTGAGATTCTGTGGGTTTCAATTTAAAATAAATCTTTTAAATGACAAATTTCTCTACTATTACAGCTAAAATATATCTAAAACATTCTCATAGGTAGTTTTTAAGTGAATCATACAGGTAGATACTGTAATAGTCATCCGCCAGCTTAATTTAGTATCTTAGCTGCGTATACTAAATGTATAGAAACAGAAACGTTTATAGTCATATTTGAAGCAACTGTTCTCCGCTTGTCCTACGAACGTTGGTCTACCGTAATTCCAATACCCAATCAGTGTTTCGATCTGAATCAAATGGATAACTATATTATATCAAAAAATCTTCTAATCTGGGAAAAGTGGTAACCGTCCGATAAGCGGGTTCGAACATATTGCATACGCCCTAACCCGCACATTTGAAGTTTTGTAATTAGGGATGGGAACGAATACTGAAAGCAATATTCGAACATACGGTTTGCCATTTTCGAATATATTCGAATATTTGGCTTGTTTTAACGTGTTTAATGTAATTTTTACTAAGTGATTGGCATATACACAATATATTTCGTTGTTTATATATCATACATTATTTCTTGATTTTATAATAAACTACATCAAAATTTATTTCAAATACGGCCGATTGTCCGGGCGCTGTGGATGAAAACCGATTCTGTGCACGGTATGAAATGTCGTACAAAATATTGCAAAAGGATCGCCGATATCTACTAGTTTGGTATTGTTTTCGAAAAAAATAATAATTCTAAAATTTGTTACATAAAACAGGCTCCTATAAAAATGCACAAAAGATAAAAAGCATCACATTTACGCCTGATGCAAACTGTTAATCCGTAACGGCGGTCCCTGCCTATTATGCATTGCAATTTTCTTGTTAATTGGAAATCTTTAATACGCGATAAACAAATACGACAGAACAAACGATTTTATTCTGCAGAATTAGTATGCTTATATTGCCCAAAATAAACGATACCTTTTTGAACAAAAAATATACACTACTTTACGAATATTAGAATTTGATTTTCATATTCGAATATTCGGCCGATATTCGAATATTCAAATATTCGTTCCCATCCCTATTTGTAATCTTTTTATCAAACATTGGTGCTCGAAGAAATATATAAATTGAGTTAAATACCAAGTGGACATATAGCCTGCTGTACATAATATATACAAGAGAAGTGTCTCAGAACAAACATGGACCCACAGTGGCACACCTAGCACAGGGAATATTTTGAACAATTTCTTTTAAATTAAGCATTGCACAATTTGTTCATATGTTTGTAAAAACTTGACTGAGTCAATATTTTGACAAACACATTATCATTATCACAACATGTTTCTTGCAAGAGTAAGACCTGTACTACAAAAGATAATAGGTAAGGGTAGATTTCTCGGAAGCACAGAGCATCAAAAACACAGCCCCAGAGCCACGCATTTGCAAACAACAAAAAGAAGCTGTAACGGAAAAATATTTCAGACGGGTTGCTTCAAATATCCAACAAGTACATATTAATTCATGCTAAATATTGATGGAGGGGAAGAAAATAGTAAAGGGAGAAATTGGGGGGTGGGGTGGGGGAGGAACCCGAAGGGGAAAGTTGAACAAGGACGAATATACAAGGGAATGCCGTGTTCTTTAGAGAAACAGTCGCACTACAACGTAAACCACAATAGCGCAGACACTCATGTACCAAAGATAAACATACAACTACGATCAACTGAATAACATAGAAAAACGAACAAGCAACACATAAGAAAACAGTAGGGCACCATTAGTCATTTTCACACTCCCTATAACCGTGACTTGACATTTTTAGGAGACATGCGACATGTACAACCTTGGTCTATGATTAACATACAAGTTGTCTGGAGTGCATATCACACATATTATTGTGGTGGCTGTTGATATGTCTTGATCAGATACAAACATTTAATCTCCAACGCCTTTACGCTGAGGATGGGACTGGCTTGGGAAAAGTTGTAATCTTGTGATAGAAATTTACGAGTTATTTCATAATCGCTTGATAGATGAAATACATAAATAAATAACCCGAACACGAAGTCTCGGACAAACGGACGGACCCAGGACAAGCGAACTATTAGAGGCATACAAGGAATGCTTCATAAGTAATGCATCTTACAGAATAAGTCAGCAGATATTCGTACAAATGTTATATATCATATATCAAATGAAACGTCTTGATGTTAGCTTTTCAGTGTTTTAATTATATGTGGATAGTACGCAAGATAACTAGTTGAGTGGCAAGTGGAATACTCATGTGTTATTGTGAGACATATTCTTAAATCGATTGTGATACAAAATTAATTATAACATTGTCAATATTTACAATCTTTAATAACACTTCAGGATATATTCAGTGACTACTTCTCCTTGAAACATTTTTGTAATACAATATGATTTTACTAAGATACCTTACGATTTGTAATATTTACTAATATATTCAAATTAAAAACAACAGCCAATTTAAAAGAAGTCATATTGATAGGTAAATTAAGAAAGGAAATTAAGCTGTGACTACAGTATTGTTAAATATATGTTGCATTTGTAGTAAATTAGTTCAAATTTATTACTTAATGAACTTGTGTTGAATAGAATTATTTTTAAGAAGTATCCATTTTAGAATTTAATCTTTAAAATATTTTAACAAGTATTATTTTATCAGATTTAAATTTACATATCATTCAATATTCTAATTATGTATTTTACGTAATAAAAGGGTGATTTAAACAATTTAATCGCTTAGAACTGCCATTAATCAAATAAATAGATAAAAAGTATCAATATCCAGTGCCATTTACCTTAGGTAATATAAATGTTGTGATTCAGGAAAAATGTTTTGAATTCTTGAAGAGTTAATAATTTCATTTTCGTTGGTGTATTATACATATATATGGTATTTTTAATAAACGTGATGATACGTGATTTCAATTACTTATAGAACACCCCTTATAAAATCTTAAAATATATAGAAACATTAACAAAATATTAAAACTAAACAATCGATATTTTCATTGCTACTTGATTGATACAAATACATTAACCAGCACAGCTCATGGCTTGTTTTATATTAGTTTATCGCCTGCGTCTCTTATGCAGTAAACAAGTGAATGAAGTATTGCATTTCAATACAAACTCCCCTACTGGAAGGCACCAAATTTTCTCTACTGCAATATAACATAGTGAACTGATATCTGTCAATAATGTATAAACAATTTTGTTATGTCTATACAATATGTTATAACAAAACACTTGGATTAAAATTCACATATATAAAAACCTACAGTAACTGTTGTTTTGATATGGATTACAAAAAAAGTTATCATATAAGTTATTTATAGCAACAACAAATGGAAATTAATCCTAAAAAATCTGTATAACATAAGTCCACAAGAAACTCTTTACCAGGTAGAGATAGGTCAAAATACACCTAAACATTGGGTGTAACATACATGTTGTACAACAGAAAAGTGGTCTTGATTTTTCCCTATGGCCAGTAATAAAAAGTTACTATAAAATATATTTATAGTAAAATAAAGGGACGTAATTATAAAACCAAGGGTGCCTCATGGCGGTGAACATTTGTGCCAAATTACATGAAGAAGAAATGCTCCGGACAAAGTCATTCATGTATCTGACATTTGACCTCTAAGTGTGACTTTAACCTTAGACCTAGGGTCCTTTTGCCTTTTGACTTCCAAGTGTGACCTTGACCTTGCAGCTCGAGCTCGGGTTCCGTGCATGACACGTTGTCTCATCCAGGGGAATATTTGTGCAAACTGATATTTAAATGCATGGATGATTTTGAATCTAGGTGACGTGGCGTTAAAAACTAGGTCAACTCTTGTTTACACACTAGAGCCCACTTAATGTTTTGCATGAAATAGTTATAGACCAAACAGAAAAAAAATCCTATCGATTTTTGACCTGCAATTGTGACCTTGACCTTTGAGCTAGGGGTCCGGGTTTTGCACATGACACGTTGGCTCATCATGGGGAACATTTGTGCCAAGTTAAAATCAAAAATCAAAATCCCTTAATGAATGACAGAGTTATAGACCGGACTGTTTACATTTGAACCACAATTGTGACCTTAACCTTTGAGCCAGGGGTCTGGGATTCGCGCATGACACGTCGTCTTATCATGGGGAACATTTGTGTCAAGTGATAATAAAATCCCTTAATGAATGACAGAGTAATAGACCGGACACGCAACAGACCCTGTTCATGCCATGTTAACATTTGACTGCGAAGTGTGACCTTGACCTTTGAGCTAGGGGTCTGAAAGTTGTGCATGACACATTGTCTTATTATGAGGTACATTTGTGCCAAGTAAAATTAAAATCATGCATGGTAGAGTTATGGATCGGACAGGAAAAAGCCCTGTTGACATTTGTCCTCCAATTGTGAGCTTGTCCTTTGTATTAGGGGTCCGGGTCTGTGGTATTCATTTTAGCTTACATTAGCACCAAGTGCTCAATGTGAGCTATTTTGACCGGCCATTGTCCAGTGTCCGCCGCCGTGCGTCGTCCGTCGTGCGTCGTCCGTCGACATTTGCTTTATAAACACTTTAGAGGCCACAGTTGTAATCCAATTTTTATGAAACTTGGTCAGAATGCTTACCTTGATGATTGCTAGGATAACTTTGAAACGGGGTCCTGTGAGGTCACCTGCTCAAATCAAAGGAAAAGCTTGTTAACACTCTAGAGGCCATATTAATGACTATATCTTCATGAAATTTGGTCAGAATATTTATATTGATGATTGCTAGGATAAGTTAGAAACTGGGTCATGTGGATTAAAAACGAGGTCATCCGATCAGATAAAAACAAAGCTTGTTAACACACTAGAGGCCACATATATGACTCTATCTCCATGAAACCGGTTAGAATGTTTTTCTTATTGATTGCTAGTCTGAGTTTGAAACTGGGTCACGTGGGTTCAAAAACTAGGTCACACGCTCAAATCGAACGGAAAGCTTGTTAAAACTCTAGAGGGTACATTTATGACCCTATCTTCATGAAACTTGGTCAGAATGTTTGTCATGTTGGGCCAAGTTTGAATATTGGTGATGTTAGGCAAAAAACTAGGTCACTATGCCAGATCAAAGAAAATGCCGGTTAACACTCTAGTTTGAAAATCATGATAAATAGCCAGAATGTTTTTCTTGATGAAATCTAGGTCAAGTTTGAATATGGGTCATCTGGGGTCAAAAACTAGGTCAACCGGTCAAATCAAAGAAAAACTGTGTGTGTGTGTGTGTGTGCGTGTGCGTATGTGTGTGTTTGTGTGTGTGTGTATACGTGTGTGTGTGTATGCGTGTGTGTGTGTGCGTGCAGTTGGGGCTGCATTTTTGACTGGATATTCGTGAAATTTTATCGCAATGATCTTCTTGATAAAATCTAAGTTAAGATCGAATATGGATATTTGGGGTCAAAACTAAGGTCACCTGGTCAAATCAAAGAAAAACCTTGTGGAAGGGCTGCAGTTAACATTTGATGTACATGAAACCGGATCAGAATGTTTGTCTCCCTGAAAGCTCGCATGAGTTTTATCTTGGTTAATTGGGGTAAAAACAAGGTCACCAGGTCAAATAAAAAAGCTTGTATACACTCTAGGGGCCGAATGTTTTTATTCAGTCTTCATATATCTTGGTCAGAATGTTTGTAATCATAACGTCTTGGAGGATTTTGATTCTGAGTGACGTGGCGTCAAAAACTAAGTCACCTCTTGTCTACACACTAGAGCTCATTTGTATGCTCCAATCTCGGACAAGTTCCAATCTAGGTTATGTGGGTCAAAAACAAGGTCACAAGGTCAAATAAAAGAAAACGCTTGTTTACACTCAAGAGGCCATATTTTTTCGGTCAATTGAAAATTGTCAGAATATTTGTTTCCGTGAAATCTCTGAAAGACTAAGAATTGTGTCAAGATGGGTAAAAATTAGGCCACTAGGCAAAATTGAAGAAAAAAAATGTTTTAGGCCACATTTATGCTCCAATCTTCATGAAACTTGGTCAGAATGTGAATATGCTCTAAACCTCGGAACAGTTTGAAACTGGGTCATGTGGTGTCAAAAATTAGGTCACTAGGTCAAACATGCTTACACTGTTATTGTGTGTTACTCAGATGAGCGGCCTAGGGCAATCTTGGCCCTCTTATTTAGATTATTACTTTGTTATCTATATCCACTTTGAGTGCATTTTTGCATTCGTGCACGGCCTTCTTCTTTGTACCCCACTGCATCGCTTTCAACATTATCGTTACATTTTAAGTAGTATCCAACTGAACTTATTTTTTCTTGTTTCTAAAGATTGATATATTATCTCCTGATTTGAAGATTTTTGTTCAAATCACAACGCATTAAGATTTTCAAGTGGATCTTTAATCACTCCTTAAATGATAAACTAAATGCTTTGTATTAACGAATCTGCTTTTAAAAAAGATAACTCATCAGCAAGATTATACCAGTTTGATATTTGCTAAAGACCAAGGAGATGTGTTTCAACAACGCTATTTCATCTCTCTAAAACAAATGATGTCTCGAACATCATGAAGACTCATTCAAAGGTGTTATCCTTAGTAAGTGAACAGTAATTAGCTGAAAGTCTGGTGGACATGTGTCTTCATAATTTCACACATCACAACTTAAGAGTTGAACTGTGAAGTACGAAGTCATGAATTTCACGATTTCACACTTCACGACTTCAGGATATTTTCTTTTAAAGTTAAATCTTGAAGTTTGAACTCCTGAACATCTCAATTTCACTTCACATCTTTTTTTACAAAACGTAGAATCATGAATCACTTTTAACAAAATTATGCCCCTTTTTCAACTTAGCTTTATATGTAAGCTGGTATCGAGCTAATCCGAAGGGGAAAATTGAACAAGGATGAACACACAAGGGAACGCCATGCTCTTTAAAACCAGTCGCACCACAACGCAAACCACAACAGCGCAGACACCCATGCACCAAAGAGAAATACACAACTACGATCAACTGAATAACATAGAAAAACGAACAAGCAACACATAAGAAAACAGTAGGGCACCGTTATAGACTCACAAGCATACACACGCACCCACACAGGAAGGAAAAAAACAATCAAGTACCGTCTTGTGTTGGATCCACATTCTTCAAATCAGTCTAACAAAACATCATGCACACGACCCTATGTTTATTATTTGACCTGTTTTCTGAGTATATTCTGAAACTTCGAAAAATCCTGATTTAATTAAATTCTAAATTGTAAAATTGTTGATCGAACGTGATGAACCACCTAAATGTGTGTTTAATATTTGATTAAAGGAAATTCCCATATAGATTTTAAAACTTAAAGTGTAAAACGTTCACAATTTTCAAAATCAGCAATCTTATTAAAGTGTATTTAAATAAGATAATGCTTTGTGTGCTTGATATCAGAAACACTCCACTCAAAACTCAAAAGATTAGAATTTCAGTTAAGTTATTGTCGTTTTAAAGATAAAGTTCAAAATTAAATCAATCAGTCAATTTTGTTTAACAATTATAGTACAATGTCATTTTATATCTTCAAAGAAAACAAATATATATTGTGTATAATTCATAACAACGGCAAAAACGTTCATTTTGGCAGCAATCAAGATGATGACAATGATTTAATATTCTTGCTCAGTCTAAAACATGGCGTTGATGTTACACAGTGATAACTAGTTACGAAATGAGAATTTATACTGAATTCGACAGTTTCCGTTAGCATACTGATGAGGAGAACAATCTATTTACAATTTATCTATCATAGAAACTCAGAGAGAGAATGTAGATCTTGGAGACGTATATATCAAAATGAAAATTAAATTCCCATGAAATTAATGACTCTTTTACAAATAATTATTCTGAAGGTCAAAATGTCAGATAGTTGCAAAATTACAACAAAGTAAAATTGTTTACATATTATTTTACATATTCAAACATTGCCTTTCAATACATCAATGTTGTTTACAGTGCGAATATTGTCATAGACACTCCCAAGTTAATAACATTCATAAACACACTTACTTTATAACCTTTTAATCACACCATTCGTCCCCTCTCTATGTGAAGGATTCGATAATCTCGTAATGTGCAAGAGGCATTCTAAAAGTCTTGCGACTTGAGGCACTATGGAAATCTGAACATAACAACTAGAGGTTGATTTTCATGAAAATCGTATGTCTCCAACCAACTGTAAAGTGCTATTACTCAAGGGAAAATCGCCTAACAATAACATTCCAACTATATATACTGCTAGTCTTGGCAGTGATAAGTTCAGTGAAGTTTGATTAAATTCCAACCTGTGTCATTGGATAAGTAGCACGTATCAAAGAATTTGACAAATCACAGAAGATGACCGTAATATGCACAACTACACTTCATATCACATGTGAGTTTGGTGAAATTCACCCTGTATAAACACTGTAAAATATTGACAAATCAATGAACACAAATAACTCTGCTGAAAATCACTGAACCAGAACAGGCCGAAGATAGGTATAACTAGGTTTACATTGATAACTCATGCAATGTTTGATGGAAATCTGCCAAATGATGAAAGAAGTTGCCAACATTTTATACGATTTGACAAACAAAAGGCCATAACTTCCATGAAAATAACTGGACCGGAATATGCCGATGTCTTGCAATGTGTGGTGGAAATTAGCCATATTATATAAGAGAAATGGCTAAAACATAATAAAATTGATGAATCGAGGGTCATATTTCTGCTGTAAACACAAAACTGGAACATGCCAACGATATGCATGACTAGGCTTGGCAATTATCTCTTTTGTGAAGTTTGGTGTAATTCCTCTCAGCAGTATCGGAGCAGTTGCCCGGTCAAGGTAAGATTTAACAAATCAAGAGCCACTGAATATCACTGTACCAGACATGCAAACTATATGTACAATGAGACTTGGTACTGATCACTCCTGTAAAGTTTGGTGGAAATCCACCGAATAGTATAATAGAAATGGACACATATCATAAAATATGAACAATCAAGGGCCTTAACTCATCGAACTTAAAAGTGCTGTAAATATTACCAACGAGGCTTGGCACTGATCTCTCCTGTAAAGTTTGTTAGAAATCTACCAACATCATAACATTTTATGATTCAAGAGCCTCAACTGCTCTGAAAATCACCAAACCGGAAAATGCCGACGATATGGATAACTAGACCTTTTGGCAATAATCGCTCTAGTGAAAGTTCATTGTAAATCCATACGGTGGTGTTGGAGGAGTTGTGTGAACACACTTTGTGACAGATAAACGGACGAACCGACAGACAGACAGAGGGCAAAATGCCTGTATGTGTGCGTGCGTGTGTCTGCCCGTCCGTCATGCATTCTTATTTTTGACCAAAGTATATAAACACTGGGAAGATACTTTATGCGTGCCACAGTGAGATGAATGAGTGAATCTGAAAAGTCAATGTCACACTTGGCAGAGAGGGTTGGCAAGGGTTGCGTTCGATCTTGTTCGAGCAATTATTTTAACACGAATTTATTTTTATTTTCTTAGTTATATGGCTAGTGCTATGCTTATCCCGGGCCCTAAAGTAAGGTGGGGTGACATTTGTAGGGCGAAGTTTGACAAGGCGACGTTCTTTGGGACCATATTTGTCTGGGCGTCATTCGTGCGGCGACGTTCGGCGTGCTGTGTTCGTTGCAAAATTTGGCTTGGACACGTTCAACGGTACAACGTTCGGCAGGGTGACATTTGTTGGGGCTACGTTTGTTGGCGCGAAATTCCGCAGGGCGACGTTTGTCGGGGCGAAGTTCAGAGGGAAGACGTTTGTTGTGGCGTCATAACGACGTTTTGCGGGTGGTGTTTGGCGGGGCAACATTCGGCGGCGAGACGCAATAACGACGTTTTGTCGTAGTGCCGCTGCAACAGGACGAAATAATGAAGTCGCACAAATCAGCCATCATAATTATATGTACAGTTATCTAGTTTGTCAACTGCAAAAATATAAACCATATGCTACATTCTCACATACCATTAAATGTGGCACTAAATATATAGGATAACGGCCCTTAAATTGTTAAACATTCTTTGTCTGCTACAACAATGTAACGACATGCTGCTCACAGGTAGGAAGACATAACCTTTTCTCTTGCTTTAATTTCATAAATTTTAGTCAGTGTTTTTGCAGTTTATAATATAAAATGCAATTATAGAAAGATAAAAGTCGACTTATTTGATTTTATAAAATTAATTATCCTGTATTACGCCAGAGAGCAAAACTGTCTATGAATAGATTAGCAACACGTTTGTACTATTTAGGCTACTAAATGTGTACCATGCACATCTTAGCTTAAAGTGTGGGAAATCTTCATCAAATGCATTTACCTTGCAGTTGGTTAGATTAAAACATAAGTAGAAGTGCTATCTCAATAAAAAATGTGATGTGCAGTAAATACTATGAAAAAACTGTTTCTGTGGTGAAAGAACTGCCAGATAAAATGAAAATTCATTTTATTGCTAAGCATACAAAACTGATTATCTTGTGTTTTAATATTAGATGTAGAATATTTATTATTCAGTTTCATAAAACATGAAATAAGGGCGTAAAAACCTTTCAACAAGCTCTTTTTATTTTAGTTTTTCCTATTCTGCTTTACTACCAAGCATTTCTGGAATGTCGTAAGTATGATTTTGATTTTAACAGATTATAATATGTACATCAATATCATTATGTACATTTTACGTCAGTATTATATGTATGCTGTACGTCAATATATTATATGTACAATATACGCCCTTGCACAAAGAAAAGGGTAATGCAGTATTAAATAACCACATGTGTCTAGTCGATATAACTACTGAAAAAAAAGTAAGTGTGTGATAACCTTTCTTGAAATGCACTTGCAACATCTCAAAGTTTATGCTGCAGTTTTATTTAGTGACACCAGTAAACAGTAACAGATGCATACTTGTACTTCTGTAGAACAAAATAAACACTCACTCATTATTCGAAAACATGTATTAATTTTTTAAAAAAGATTTAATAGGTGATAACAATCTTGGTTTTGCAAGAATAAAGTACTTTCGAGATATCAGACAAATATCAGATTTATTTCGTAGATGCATTGGAATGCTTCAGTTGTCAGCAACTTAATGATGTTAACAACTGCAACACGACTATTCAGTGTAATGATGGAGAGGTATGGACACATTTTATTGCATACCTACAAATCTTCGGTCTAATATAAAGTCTGTATTTAACTAATTAATACATAACTCTGTATTCAAATCGAAAGGAATAGGCAAAATATTCAATCGTGGGACTTCTTTGTTTAGTTGCGATGTTCGATGCTTCAAGACGTTTACTGTAACAGTTTCAAACGAGTTTTCTGTCTTATATCTGTGAAGGTACATGTATAACCCATTTTGACTAATATAGCAGAAGAAATATGTATATATATATAATAAAAGGGTCATTATAACAGTACTTTGGTATGCGATGATGCATTCGGTTCTCGTGGATTTTGCCAGAACGAATCACACTCGTGCGATTGCCACTTTTGATCCAGGCCTGACAAAATTTAACTCGAGACAAATATAACATTGCATATCAGTGTACTCTTTAATAACCCTACTTTATTAACATAGTTGTATGATGTTAAAACGACAGTGCATGTCTTGGTGTAACAGATGGAGTTGGTGTCAAATTAAAAAAAGCAAAGTCGAAAAGTGATTTAGTGATAAAATCATTTGCACCGAAAGCAAAACTATAATTCAAATGGTTTTGATGTCGTTCATATCTATATTCGTATCTACATTGTGAATGAGGTTAATGTTCGCCTTATCAGTTAAAAGAAAGGACACCTTTCAAATGGCAATTGCGTGCCTGAGGTTAGTATATAGGCACGACTAAACCTATATGAGCCGTGCCATGAGAAATCCAACATAGTGGGTTTGCGACCAGCATGGATCCAGACCAGTCTGGATCCATGCTGTTCGCTAACGGTTTCTCTAATTGCTGTAGGCTTTGAAAGCGAACAGCATGGATCCTGACCAGACTGCGCGGATGCGCAGGCTGGTCTGGATCCATGCTGGTCGCAAACCCACTACGTTGGTTTTCTCATGACGCGGCTCAGATAATTTAGACGTAGAAGTGCAATAACCATGTACAATAATCCTTTTTGTATGCATTTGTTTTATAGTAAATTATTCTAATATAAATCTTTCCATTTTTTATGTTTCAAATAAATTAACAAACATCATCATGATTAAAACAGTAAAAAAAACCCAGCTGTAAATGACAAATAATTTAACTTACTATAGTCATGCGTCCTTGATTCCTACGTACATACTGATGGTACACATCGATTCAACATGGGATGTCTTGTTAATCAGGTAAAACAATCTATGCCATCTTGGTTATCCCAGTTACATGATATAAACCCTCCTTCTCAGCTAGTGTATTCTTTAATATGCCCATATCTTGAGAAAATGATATTTATTGATACATGTTTTGTTTGTTTGTTTGTTTTGGGTCTAACGCCGTATTTCAACTATGTAACGGCGGGCAGTTAACCTAGCCAGTGTTTCTGGATTCTGTAACAGTACAAATCTGTTCTCTGCAAGTAACTATTGATACATGTATATGATGATATCATATATTACAAATGAAAAGTCTTGGGAAGTCGTGACAATATTATAAAGAAAATGAATTTACATTTTGAGGTGCGAACACGAAAGAGGTCTTAGTGCATATAAAGAGCGAAACACTTAGATTTCTTTCTCATTTATTTATATATATATTGCCATAGAAGCGGGCATCGTTAAAATGCCCACTTCTACAGTTCCATCTGCCCACTTCTACGGTCTTTTAAGGGATGAATATATAGACCAAAGGTATGGATATAGGTGCCCTCTTATACGGTAGTATTTCATTATATATATACAGACTGAACAAATGCAAAGGTGTCATGTTCTTTGTATTAGTAATTTAAACAAAACAACGAAAGTTACAATTACTAATCCTTTTGGCATTCCTTTAGCAGAGCACTCCAAACACCATGATCATTTCATGCTATTACCATTCTATATACAACAATTAAAATAAAAAAGATATATGATCTGTGTTTGTATTAAACTTCTCTACTGACTGATTTTACCATACGATAAGAAAATGTAATAAACCATGATATTTCAGTATTATAATTGTCAAAGTCGACAGTCCAATAAACAAAGAATAAAAAACGCTTTCGCATTTTTAGTTTTATCATGATTGTAGCCCTGAAAGGAAAAAAAGAAATAAAATACCTTTGATTACTGCATTAATAATGCATAAATATATTAAATACTTATGTATATTTTATCATCTGTTTCAGAGATGTGGAGCCTCAGGATCGCCTTTAGCACCAGTAGTGGGTAAAAGACAAATAAACAACTGCCACGAATGTTGTTCAACAGATCGTTGCAACTCAGGCATGTGTTCACATCTAAAACGTAAGTTTCTTAAAACAACTGGCAGTTCTTGCTGTGTGAGTACTATGCCTCTCCCGAATATGTTTCTAGTAAGGTAATTAAAAGTACAAAGACCCATGATAAATAGTAGAATAAATATCTGCTAGAATCTTATCTACATGTATCTTAAGAAATAATTTTATTAGAGGTAAAGAAACAAATATAAATATAGAAACCAAAAATTTGATATAGCTACTGCTTTGGCAATATTGAAACACTTTGAAAATCATCAGGAATACAAGAAAAGTTTAACAAAACGGATGGGAATATGGATTGACCAGAAAAAACTGAAAAGATAAAGCAGCTGGATGTTACAAATTGTATCGTCATATTCATTGTTTATTTATGTATTGCGCCCAACACAAACACGATACACTTCAACAGTCAATATTTTCGCTTGTTTATCTGCTGATTTACCACGATCCAGAATTGAATTTAGCAGGATTTTAACCACTACGGGATTAACCCGTGTGGTTAAATATCACCAATAACCAGTTAGGATTAATGTACTGGAATAAATTTCGGCCTATATGTTGCGTATAGACCAACTAAAATTGGACTTGCATATGGGGTCACTGGTTTTGTTTTCAGTTTTAAGACTAGGATAACTTATGTAATTAATATGTATACTTCGGAACAGTAGTTTCGTCCGATAGTCTATTCTACCTTTTTGGGGTGCAGCCGTTCTAATCCTAATCCTGGTTTTAGGGTTTAAGTTTTTTTTTGTTCTTTTGTGGTGAAAGAAAGAGATCCATTTATATGCCACAGATTCAAGATCAGTGTCACCGTGATTTTCTTTTCTCTGGGACTATCATAAAAGTGGTCTCCGTCGTATAACGTTAGTTAGGATTGACATTTCGTCACTTGATGCAGAGCAAGCTTTCGTGAATTACTAGCTTTGTATAACTATTGAACCGAAACCTCACATGAAGCAAAGCACCAAACGTTTTGATATGATTATTTGAAAAACAAATTACATTGCAGCTATATTTCTGTTAGTGTGATATTAATAAATAAAAGAGAGTGATTACACAGCTTATTTATCTCTTTGTTACCAGCAAGTAATTGTGTTGATGATGAAAGTGTAGACTGTGCAAGACTTCATTCACTGCTTGACGTTTGTAATGATGTACAACATGCAAAGCTGATATGCCCAAAGTTCTGTGGTTTATGTAATGTCGGTAGGTATAAGATAAACACCGTTAACAACTTAACAGCTCAGAAACCTGTATGCAACTGGTTTATAAAAGTTTAAAATTTAATCACATACAGGAAAAATTGCCATTATTGTCTAGTTTTTAAGAATCAGGTTGAAATAGTATACCATGTTCCTTGACTATTGTATTGGATAATATTATCAGAATGCTCAATGGACATTGGCAGCTAAAGCGTAATCTGACTTACTTGATAAGGTTTTATAATTATGTTGATAGTTGACGGAAATTGGGCACTGTGGTCAAGCTGGGCATCATGTGACGTTACATGTGAAAACGGTACTCGGCTGCGAACTCGAACTTGCACGAATCCGGCGCCCGCGCATGGAGGAGCTAACTGTATTGGAACTGGAACAGATAAGAAAGAATGTCATAAAGAGTTATGTCCAGGTATTACATATAGATCTGTCATATGTGTGTTTCATAACTTATCTAAAGTTGATTTGAGAAATATTGTCAGACGCAGACTGTAAGCTACATTGTGTAACTTGCTAAAGCTCCAGTCATATCGCCAGGTTTGACATTACGAATACTATATATGACAGTTATTGCAACATGTATCTTTTTCTTCTTTCTTTTTCAGTATGTTTGAATATGCCAGTCATGTAAATTCGTGCCTAATGGACAAGCTTGTCCATTTGCTTTTTCAAACTTTATTGATCAACAAATGTGTTTTTTTTTCAAGTAATTGGATATGTAAATAAAATTTCATTTTATATAATACAATATCAATCTATTTTTTTAAACGTGCATGAATGAAATAAAATGCGGAGATGTATTAAGCTAATCGATAATATTTGTGTGTTCATATTTGCAAAAGATGTTAAAATGTATATACTACATAATTGTTTGATATAATTTAAACATGAATTTCTACGACAGAATGAGTAATTTAAAAGAAATAATGAAAAGTTTTAATTCCTTCCAGTTCACGGCGGTTGGAGCGACTGGTCACATTGGGGAGAATGTTCTGCCACATGTGATTTTGGCATGCAGAGGCGTGACCGTTCTTGCTCTAACCCTTATCCGTCAAGATTTGGAGACAATTGCTATGGCGAGTCAAGAGACGACAGATTTTGTATGCCAGGACCGTGTGCAAGTAAGTATCTCTCGCACTTTTGTTCGCATAATATGGTTTTCTGATTGGTACTTATAAATGCAATGCAGTTGCAATGTTTACTCTGATTGACAATTCTTCTTGGGTAGTTTGTCAGAATCAAAAAAGTTTCAAAATCGGCTTAAATGTCATGAAAATATAAACATTTTATAATTCAACCAAAATGGCAGCCAATTTCTTTCATAGCAATGGAAACGAAAATGGTAGATCCAAATCATTTTAAGATATTTATTTAATCTGCATTAAATTTTCCTTGATACAAAAAAGAACTCTAAATGGGTTAAATGTCTAAACTCTAAACTCAAACTAGACCAGAACAGCTTGAGATATTATTTAAGAAACTATAGAAATCTAATCTATTTTGAAGTGTTTAGAAGTGTGCATGTGATATCATAAACATTAAAAAATACTAATTTATGGTATAGAAAATTGTCTTAATTTTCAACTGTCTTATGATTAAACCATGGCAGGACTAGAGCATCGTTATTATGAATTATAACCTTAACCGTTAGCTGCCTTTGAAATCTGCAGTTCAAATGTATATTAACATGTTTATTAAATTTAACTGAAGCTGGCTCATACCTCAATTTTATCTATTCCTTTTGATTTCATGCCAATAGTTTTCATCTGCATGCCATTCAGTAAGCAATTACTGGTTTTGAGGTTTTGAGGACAACTGCCCCTCGCCTTTGCCTGGAATGTTTAATGTAATAAAAAATGAGAGAGAATAAATTAAATGCGATTGCATGCTATGATTTAAGGACTCAAAGTTGTAATTATTAAAATGATTCAAATAGGCTCGCTTATTCAGATCTAAATTTGTTTATGATTGTTTATGATGAGTCAGCTACCACGTTACTGTCATTGTCATCTGTTCCGTAATCTAATGTATAGTTTCAATAGAAATAAACAGTATAGAGTTAAGTCCTTTAAATGTCAAGCTAATCGGAAGGTAGCCTCTAATACGCATATATACATGGATGATTTTAAAATTTCATGAAATAGTGCGAACAAAAAGTGATCCAAATATTAGAAGGCTGTCCTATAGAATGTTTTGAATGATTCAGCTTTAAAGACCGCTTTCCTTATATGGTAAGGGCTAAGAACTGCGGGTTTATGAGAAGTAAATTAAAATTTACAGATCCCTCACTCCCTAACCTTGGGATTTTATTATTATCATTATCATCATTACTATCATTTTTCATTGAATGGATTCAACATAAGATTGTAGATTTAATGCCTCATTTCTCATGTATATCTAGACGGTGGATGGTCAGACTGGACAGGCTGGGGCAGTTGCACTGCTACTTGTGGACCAGGACTGAGAAAAAGACACAGAAGATGTGACAATCCTATAAGATCACCGATGGGACAAGATTGCCAAGGATCGCATGAAGACGTAGATATGTGTTCATTGCAACCTTGCCATGGTACAAGATTTTCAACATCAGCAAGTCCACTTCTTTTAATTTTTTTCTGCATGAATGTGTCCTAAGATACCACTGTGTCAGTTAAATTATGATCACACTGAACACTAAATATT
This sequence comes from Mercenaria mercenaria, assembly GCF_021730395.1. Classification (NCBI taxonomy): domain Eukaryota; kingdom Metazoa; phylum Mollusca; class Bivalvia; order Venerida; family Veneridae; genus Mercenaria; species Mercenaria mercenaria. The sequence continues at coordinate 15,531,763 of NC_069378.1, forward strand.
GTCTTTGCGAAAGAAATATTCTCCTCCTTTGGATAACTTTAAGTAGAAAATAGTTTAAAAAAATTAATGTATTGATCATTTTCAATACCTGAAACGTAACAAAGAAATTGCAGGACATATTTACTGTTGAGTTAAAACAAAACAAAAATTCTAAGTCTGATTGATATAACAGTTATCCGAGAACTGAATCTACAGCAAGTGAAAGAGTATTTTTCTTGGATAACGTAAATCACAAATTACAGAATAAACAACTGAATGGTGTACTGCCATACTACTGGAAAGTGACAAATTATCTCCGCTCCTGTTTATCCTAATCATCTGATACAACGCACAATCTTTGGTCTAAATTTGGATGATATATTCTACAGATTTATTTGCTTATAATATCTATGAATTTAAACACGATATGTTTATAACATTCTATCTTTTAATAGGTGTAAAATAAACGGAAAAAAGTAATGATCAATGATTGTATTTGAAACAATTATTTAATGATAAAAGAATAAACAAAGAACTGGTCAGACAACTAGATCATATTATTATAATTAGGTAAAACTTGTTTCGTTCATTGCAATGCAAACTAATAAAGTTTTATGTTGACTTGAAAATATAACACTTTTCAAATAAAACGACGTATCTGAAATAATTAAGAAGTTACAATGTGAATATTAACAAGTTTTGATGGCACATAAACAGTTTTGTTTGCACAAATGCACATTAAAATGAATCAAACTGTTACAAAATTTACTGTATATGACTAAATCAAACGTTTCCGTACATTTTCCCCCGTATTTTCCGCTTACTAAATATTTAATTTTCTAATGATTATTAGAAAATGAATTAACAACCGCAGAATAAAAATATAAGTGACAGTTCTCAACGATCCCAATGGAACGGATAAAAGAACAACACTAAGATTAAGAACAGCGAGACTTCCTACAGCCTCCACATTGCACGTAAATTTTGTTGTTGTGATAGCAAATAAAATATACTATTAGATCCTTTGCAGGCGCATTACATAACCAAGTTATACAGTTGCAGACTCGGTTTAACTGAGTCAGTTCATGTGAGGTAAGCCAAGGCGGAGTCTTATCCCCTACACTCTTCCTGCTTTTCATCAATGATCTGGTGTCTGAACTACCGAAAGGAGTTAAGGCGGGACTCTACGCTGACGACCTGGTGTTATGGTGTAACGAAGAACATGCCACAGCAGCCACACACAGGATACAAGAAGCCACCAACAAGCTTTCAGCTTGGGCTGAAGATTGGTTTGTCTCAATCAATACAAAGAAATCGTCCACCACACTATTCTCCTTGTCGTTAAAGCAGAGGGCGGGTAAATCAGGATGGGAAATACTTCGCTGACTGAAGCAGACGAGGCAAAATACCTTGGAGTGACCTTTGACAAACGGCTAACCTGGAAACTTCACATTAGTCAAGCAGAAGGGAAGGCCCGTAGGAAGCTTGCCATGATGCGCAAACTTGCTGGAACAACGTGGGGAGCAAATGAGCAAATACTGGAGAAAGTATATCAGGGAACAGTGAGACCCAAATTAGCGTAAAGCTCAACTGCCTGGTCCACTACTGCCAAAACTAACCAACAGGATGTAGACTACGTTCAAAACCAAGCATTGCGGATCATGAAAGGTGCTACAAAGTCTACACCAATCTCATTCATGGTGAAGCCAACATGTACACAGCCGTTACAAGACAGGAGCAATGCAAAGGTTCTGCTTCAAGCAGAGAACTTCAGGTCTTTTTCATGACGATCACATGAAAGCCAAGTTGGAAGGCTATATCAAACATCGGCTCAAACGTAGCAGCTTTATTCACGAGGCAAAGAAACTCAATCGAGAGCTCAAAACTGAGCTGAACATACCAACGACTCCCCTAGGTAGTGAAGACATTATGAACCCACTAGCGAATGATCTGTCCTCAGTGACTGTGAGACTTGCCGTTCCTCGTCTTGATCGCGGGAAGCAAGAGGATGAAGGTATTCGGAAGAGCCTCACACTTGCTATGATCAATGAAGACTATCCTCCGGAAACATGGACTCATGCCTATACAGATGGATCAGCCATGCGCCATCAAAGATGGAGAACCTGGAGTTTTTTCATTCAATACCCATCTGGCAAGAGAGAAACACTACATGCAGCTGCAGGAAAGCACTGCAGCAATTACAATGCAGAGACTGAAGCACTCACGAAGGCCGTCTCAATGGCTGAAGACTCGACAGAAGAAATTTAAAGCTCCTCAGTCGTCTTTCTCACAGATGCACTGTCTGTCATGGAAGCTCTGATCAACAATTAAGCTCCGTAGCTAGCCAAAAGAATGCAGAACCTGAGTATAACCTGCAAAGTAGCACTTCTGTGGATTCCGTCCCATTGTGAACTTGCAGGCAATGAAGAGGCAGACCACCTGGCTAAGCTAGGAACCCAGTCAGAACAACCAAACAACACCTGTGAGTTACAAAGAGAAAGTCACCATCATCAAGGTACTAACGAGACCAAGGATTGAGGAAGTGGCTTTTCATCTCCTTGATCGGTCTGAACAAGTGATGGTGGTCAGGCTTTGCTCAGGGCACAACAAACTCAATGCTCACATGTACGAAAAATAAAGACTGGCACCATTACCAACTTGTCCATGTGGTGAGCAAGATCAGACTACGGAGCATATACTTCAGAGATGTAAAAGGCATGACCAGGAGCGAGCTGCAACTTGGCCGACAGATACCTCAATCCGCAAGAAACTGTTAGGAGACATTGAGGATCTTCGGAAACCCACAGGCGTTATTGAGGCTACTGGTCTGTCAGTGTAGTCGCGTACGAAGAAGAAGAAGAAGAAGAAGAAGAAGAAGATATTAACATCATTAAGAAACGCTTGTGGTCTTATTTTATTCAAGAGTCTGTTCCATTTGATATTGATAAGCATTTCATAACTTTTTTTTTTCTATCTAACATTAAATGTTATTACTTTTGTACTATATGACATGTTGAAAGCAATTAACAACCACAGATTTTCGGATCCAGAATTGCAACATATTGTATATATAGCATAACATTTCACTTATATCATTGAGAGATGGCAAATTGTTAGGTTATGCTGCTGTTGATGGTATTAGTCACATTCCAGTTAGATACTTTGTATTGCATAGCAATACCCAGATCACTTCTTATTTTAGTTGACCATTTTAACAATGCCATAAATCACGATAAATGAAATATTTTAAAGCATGTAACCAGCAGTTGAAGTAAAGCTCTTAAGAAATGGCCCATTTTGTCTAATTCTAAGGAAACAAAATAACCCACAAGGTAACTAATAGGAAACTCACTAATACGTCCAATCTTTTACTAAACTTTGTCCACATTGCAATTGTTACTAAACAAAATTGGTTTGACAATGAGTACAAATCATTCAGACATTCAGATACAAATGACATATTGTAATTATATGACAGGAAAGCATCATTATTCATACATGAGTAGGAGATCCCATTTAAACGATATACCAACAAGTGGAATAGTAAAAACAAATCAGTTTATAAACATATTTAGATATTTCAATTGTGCACAGTTTATCCATTTACACCTTCAAGGTCTTGCTTCCAGACAGACATCAATTTTTATCAATGATAACAATGAATTGTGTAACTATCAAATATCCGAAGTACAGTTAGGTTCCTTCTTTGTATTATATTTTCTGTTGCGTGAGTAACGTTTTGGACATTACAATAACTATTTCAACTCGGAACAGAATCACTTTTCTCGTAATTATTTACTATATGCACACTTTAAAGTTTAAAAATTACATAAATCTAGAAGTGTGCACATTTCATACAGTAATATTTGTAATCAATTTTTGATCCTTCTGATTATTTTTCAGCTACCATTTCCGCCTTTTCAGTTAACCATCCGCACAATTTTACCACTAAATTAACATTTTCCCACACAATATATCAGATTGGTGGAGACTTCGACCCGTCGACTGGAACCTTCACCTGCTCTGTGCCAGGAACCTATCATTTCTCTGTCAATCTTGTTAAAGATTACCATGCGAGTTACGTCTATTGTTACATGAAAAAGAACACTTCAAATTTAGTCTATATACAAGTCAACCCGGATGGTGAGGGAGAAAGTGGAGAGTCAGCTGTTTCACAATCAACAATAACGCATCTCAATAAAGGAGATACTGTGTATCTAGGTACATGTACGAGCACTAGCTATATGGGTACCTGGTCTTCTTTTACTGGATTTTTGTTGTACCCCGATAATTGAATACTTGAATATATACTGTTACAGTACTTTTCCGACAGAGTGTCATTATTTCATTTTATTTATATCTCTTGTCAATCATAAGATTATAAGGTCCCTTGATTATGGCAGGACGAAAATTATTCTGATAGGTATTCGTATTTACACACAAAAAAAAGATAACATAAAATTAACTAGATCACAATTGATATAAGAATTTCATCATTTGAGTTATGAACCTTAGGTGTGAAATTCATACTGTTACGGTACTTTTCCGACAGAGTGTCATTATTTCATTTTATTTATATCTTTTGTCAATCTTGAGGTTATTAGGTCCCTTGATTATAGCAGGACAAAAATTATCTATCTTCTGATAGGTATTCGTATTTACACACAAAAAAAAGATAACATAAAATTAACTAGATCACAATTGACATAAGAATATCATCATTTGACTTATGAACCTTAGGTGTGAATTTCATACGCGTTTTGGTGCATCTTATTTGATATAGCAAGTCATTTACGATTTACTACGCAACAGGAAATTTGATTGGCAGTTCAGTTCAAACTCGAAACGGTAAATGTCATAACATACAGTCTCAGATTGTCTGCTTGTGTAAAGTTACATCGCTGTAGTATCTGAGCAAAACAACCATGGCGGCTAGACTGAGTAACTGTTCTTATCATTTGAAACAAAAGTACGGACAAATTCCTAAAAATCAACATTATGTCCCTTGAATATTTTCTGAATAGTTTCTAAGCAAATCGACGCGACCACGAAACGTTACATAGTCATATCATATAACGTATGTATATATTGAAATAAATACAACTCATATCATTTAACATCGTTTCCTTTATTAACTAGTAATTACTATCAAATGTCTAAAATCTGATGTCTGTAAATTCAACAGATTAGAGGCATTTGACACATAGTTAAGCTCCAGAGCTTTTCAAGAGGGCAATATATTTTACAAGATATTACAATTAAGGGGAAATTACTCTTCAATTTATGAAGAGATCCTGACGAATGTTACGCGTAAACCAACGTCCTCATATATATACTGTATCATTTTTTGTTTGTTGTGTTTAACGTCGCACCGACACAAGTATAGGTCATATGGCGACTTCCCAGCTTTGGTGGTGAAGGAAGACACAAGTTGCCTCTCCGTGCATTATTTCATCACGAGCGGGCACTTTAGTAGAACGGCCGACCGACCTTCCGTAAGCCAGCTAGATACCTTCCTTACTTGAAGAATTCAGCGACCTGGATGAGACTCGAATCTACATAGGTGAGGGGCAAGTGATTCCAAGTCAGCGACCGTAACCACTCGGTCACAGAGGCCCCCTATATCTGTTTCGAGTTCACGAAGACACGTCAATGGTTTACTGTTTTTTTGTGAATTTATGAATTTAAGAACAATTAAAGAGCAATAACTTTGCAGTTATTCAGGAGATCTTGACAAAAGATATGCTTGCACCAAATCCATACAGTTATCTATATTTGTGTTAAATTTACAGATCCATCAATGAGTTACTTCGTTATGTGACAATTCGTGGATTGTAAAACAATGAAAGGACAATAGCTCTGAAGTTATTTAAATGAACATGAAAGTTTCACAATGTTATTTAGATATAGACAAAAATCATTTTTTTACAGTGTCAAGCGGGGTTGGGAACGGGGGAGGGGTGGGGGCAGGCGGTAATACTGCAAAGGCCATGTGCTTTTAACAATTATATGAGCCTTCGAAATGCTAGCTAATATAGTCTTTGAATTATATGCATTTCCAATACCGGATGGACGCACGCACGCATGGAAAAAGTCAGACAGTCCGAGACTAAACTATTCCCTCAACTTTCGACGGACGGATAAAATGACGCTGATAATCATGTGACACTCTTATGTACCTTAGAATCGAAAAACCTGGGTAAGGAATAGCATGTCATGTTTGAGCTATGTATTGAAGAATAAAATCATTTCCGCATTTAAGAATCGTTCAGCATTGCAGACTAACTTGACACAATATTATAAAATCATAATACATTTAGACACGCCCGAGTGGTTCAGAATTCGGGAAGAATTAAGATGTTCATCAAACTGATATCATCTTCATTAAATGTGTTTCTTTAGTTAACGCCGTTTTTCAACAGTATTTCAGTTATGTAACGGTAAACAGTTAACCAAATCAGTGTTTCTGGATTCCAGTAGTACAAACCTGTTCTCCGCAAGTAACTTTCAACTTCCCAACATGAATCAGATGTGGAGGACGAATGATTTCAGACACAATGCCTTCTAACTTTTCGTCTATGAGAACATACACCCCGCCCTGGGATCGAACTCACAATCCCACGATCCGTAGATCTGCGATCTCCCTACTGAGATAAGCTAACTAAACTTACTTTTGTATATAAGAACGTGTGCATCAACTCGAATGCTTATGACTATATATTTTACTTATTCGCATGAAAAGCTCCAACTCCTCTTTTATCACACTTGTTAGAACTACAAGCAGTTACGCTAAAGGTCCACTTAACGTTACGAGCATGGATAAGCTTTTTTTTTGTTTTGTTTGGGTTTATCGCCGTTTTTCAGGATAAGCTATAAGATATATGATTACCACATTAGCAATCTATGGTTATAAGATATAGCTGTTTGCCCCTCTTTAGTCTTTCTCAAACTGCATTCCTGTGAAAAGTCTTCATAATCAAGTATTTATAAATAAGTGCTCGGGTGAAGGCTGAACATGTTGAAAGTTCGGTTCTTTTAATCTTTTGTTTGAAATTTGCTGAAACTTCATATTCAGGCTGTGTATGTATCAGGCTGGAAATGATCTAAATAAAGAATTATGTTATGCAGCATCATCCCTTTCAAATCAAGAGATAAAACTGAGCTTTTAAAAAATATATATCTGGACATATTGTATAAAACTTCTGATCTCAGCCAATACTCGAACTGCCATCTCTTGACTTTACCCGACAGCCGTACCACGATCTTCTAGGCCTGTATTCTTAAATATGTATATTGGTTGAATGGGTCGTGATTGGAAATGACAGGAAACAAACCCTGATACCGATGGGATCTTTCTTTTCAACGGCTGCAAATACTCTTACACAACTGCTGATGGGCTCTGATGACCTTTATGTACTCAGCTTACTTTTATGCTCTAAGTGTGGTGCAGTGTGATACGTATATACTCATTAGTAATGCAGGCTTAACTATCTCTTAGTCCGGAGCCTGAGTTGCAAAAGGTCGCTCCGTCAACGCAATTTAGTGTCCAACAGGTCATGAAATATACATTGACTATTACAAATACGTTATTATGTGCTTCCCACATCAAAACAGTTAAATTTCTCTATTCTCAATATTTAAATGACAGCATAATGTAAATTAGCTAACAGGTTTTCGAATATTGCTATGTTAAAATTTACATTATTGCGTAGAAGAGAAACACTAGAAGTTCTTACTTTAGTTCTGAGTGTCATCTTCTGATTTTGACAAAATCTTTAATAAGAATTGAAAGAAAATTCCTCATTCAACAGTAGTAATATCAAATAGCAATGTATGTGTTGCCGAAAGTTAAGTTAAATCACGGCCAAAGATAAAAGAACACAGCCATCAAAAATGAAACAAAACTAACATATACCGGTATCATTGTTTGTGTGGATGTGTAGATGATTGATATATTGACATTGCAAACGAACAAAACAATCAAATTATTGAAAATAGTGGGGTATTACCATGAAATTATCACTGGCAAGAACACCCTTTACCGGTCTATACCAGTTATTTTCCACCCACTCTTAATTCTACTTTCAACCAATTTTTATGTGTTCGTGAAAGTGTGAATATATTTTCGTCTTTCTATACACATATTAGAAATACATTTATACATTAATACATTAATACATACAACATAATTCTTAAAAGATAAATTTAATTGAAATGAAACGAACTTCTTTAGTCAAAATGGCACGTGCCGTTCAAATACATTTATCTGTAGTGGCCATAAACTGAATCTGCGTAAGTTCATGCCTTGGTGTGTTACATCATTAACAAGCTCATTCAAACATAGACTGCTATTATTTTGCTACGGTTGAGATATGATAATTGCAAGACGAGGACATATAGCTCGTACATTTTCCATTCAAGCACATCTGGTATAAGCAGACACATTTGTTAAGAACTTGATGAAACTGTGATACATTTATAACAGTAAACGATATACTGTTATAATAGTAAACGAAAGAACACATTGCGTCGCAAAGAATCGCTCAAGTTGTATTTTTCACTTCTAACGGATAAATTATTGAAGCTGTTCTGACAACCTACAATGTACATATGCATAATCGAAAGGGATATAATCCCCCATCTTAAATGGAAGCAAGCAATAATATCCATGCGCGTATTTCAGCGTCAATACCGAAACCTTATAAGTAGTATTCGAAAAAAAAAAAAACGGCGATATTTTTCTAATTTCTTAACAAACATGTAACTACGCATTTCCCAAGTAAAATCATTTTCTGTCCGATGATCATAGTTTCTATTTAAAATTTGATAATACGTTAGTACGAAATTTTTATGTGTAGAGTAAAATCCATAAAAAATTAAAATCGATGCTTTGTTACTAGCCTTTATCATCACAGAAAGCCCCCTCGTGACTTTATACAATGTGTACGTTATTCGGCAAGATGTACAGATGCATCAACACCGTAAGAAATTAATCCTTTTATGATTATGGAATATTTGATGTGTCATTTATTTTGCAAGAATTGGAATATTCAACCAAATAAAATAGGACTGGGCCAGGAAGCAGGGTATACTGATGTTATGTTTCATATGTTTACACCTATCCTGGTGTTTGAATAATGCACTGCCTGTCATTTCACATAAATTACTAGACATTGTTGAATACAAATTCTCCAGATATTTATCGAAAATGAAGTGTGACGGACGGACGGACGGACAGACAGGGCAAAAACAATATGTCTCCAAAAGTGGGGGGAGACATAAATATCAATGCCCTAGGCCAGGCGATTTTGTGCAAGGAGAATTTCAAAGTTATTTTTATATAAACCTTGTGACCACCAGGATGAGACCTTGACCCAGCGAAACAATCTTGGTAGACGACCACTAGATGATGCTACATACAAAATATCAAAGCCCTAGTCCCTGTGGCTTTGGACAAGAATATTTTTCAAAGTTTTTACCTATATAAGTCTATATGAACAATATGACCCACAGGGCAGGGCGATATTTGACCCGAGGGAGATAATTTGAACAATCGTGGTAGAGGACCTGCTACATACCAAATATCAAAGTCCGAGGTCACGTGGTTCTTTAAATTTTTCCCTATATAAGTCTAATATGAACCATATGATCTTCGGGCAAGACCATATCTGATTCTATGGGATATTTTGAACAATCTTGATAGAGGACCACTAGATGATGCTACATATAAAATATCAAAGCCCTATGGTTTTGGAAATTTAAAGACGATTTTCAAATTTTTCACAGTATAAGTCTATGTAAACCATATGACCCCTAGGGCGTGGCCATATTTGACCATAGGGAGATAATTTGAAATAGTTTGGCAGAAGACCACTTGATGATGCTTCATACCAAATATAATGATAGCCCCAAGACCTGTGGTTTTGGACAATAAAATTTTTAAAGTTTTTCCTTTCGGTTGCCATGGCAACCAGAGTTTTGTATGTAATTCAACTCTTTGAAAAATTTTAAAAGACGACTATCTAAGGAACATCCCTGTGAAGTTTCATCAAAATTAGCCTGGTGGTTTATGAGGAGTTGTTGTTTAAACGAAAGTGTGGATGGACGGACGCCAGCAGTAGCTCACCCTGAAAATAAAAAAATTGTGTATTTTTGTTCCGAATAACCCTTTAATATGATTATTTCTTAGGTTTTTTCCTTTCATATTTTCCCTACAAATTTAGAAATGAAATGCTAACTTGAAACTTGATACTTTTTTATATTTATGAATGTTATAAGCTCTTATTTGTAGATTTTTATATAATGCACCTTCCAGAAGGGAATTTTATACTGCATGGCTATACTTCATTCATTTGATTTCCAAGTTATACAATTTCCTAATATTAACTAAAATATTTATAATCTGGCTCCAATTCAAGGAAAGTATCTAATATATGTTGATCTTTACCCATTTTACTTGCAATAAAGATTCATTGCTATTCTTTTCTATGGTATCATAATAAACTAAAGGTTTGGTGGTCTGTATGACATACACGCTCACAACTGAATTCTTTTGATTTCTAAGTTTTTACCAGCAGTCTACACCATATTTAAAAGTTGTTTACAAAGGAGTAAAACAATTTAAGACTTGAGAGCCAACTCAAATTTCGTCACAATGACTTATGTATAATAGTAACATCAGGCATATACACGACATTTCAAATTAAAGCCTCTTTGTGAAGATCAAACAAAAGTCGTAACTTAAATAGTGTAAAAACCCGATTGCAATGCACAAGCGCACGGTGGTATTTGGATGATAACCTACTTGAATCGAGTTACTATTTGGTAACCAACCTGCGCTTTGCGGGTAGAAACGCCTAAACAAATAAATTATGCGGAAAGTTGTGTGTTACTTGTGGACTAGGTTAACTCGGTAAATCTGCTTTAGAACGGCGTTAACCACACACACACACACACACACACACACACACACACACACACACAAAAACAGACTAGAACTAAAGGGAATTTCTGCTCCGTCTGTTTAAACAAATTTAACATCATTTTTGTAAAAAAGCTTCACAACAGCAGTCAAGTATCCTAACTGGTAAAAGTATTGACTTGTTCTCCGCATGTACGTGACAGTTGCTGGTAGAGAATGCCCTGTCTCCTTTAAAATCGTCACTAAGAAAATATGCCATGCCTGATGATCACACGCTTAATGTCCGCTTACAATGCATGAACGCAGGTTGGTATTCAAATACTTACCGACTTATATCGGGTCACTATTTGGTTACCAACCTACGTTTGTAGACTTTTAGATTGATACGCTGAGTACTAAGTCTTAAAAAAGGACATGGCTTTATTACATTTACTATCCCTTTTAGTTTTCTTTTGACTTTTGTAAGTATAAAATACGTTGCCAAATTTATATAGATTTATCAACATTATAACAAGATATATAGATCATCCGTATAATGTAATCTGTCTGGTATGAATTGCGCATTTAATTTAATTTCAATATGAGAGTTATATCCATGGTTTATTCTTTCGTGTTGTTCAACCCTGCTACGTTTACATTCTTTCCTTTTACCTTGTTTACCAAAAATGTTTTCGTAAATATCGGGTTGCAACCTACAAGCAACCTGTAGCATGAATTATCCGGGTTCAGTTTGTATCACGAATATTCGCTAGATGAAATCTTAAATTTGAATCTACTTTTAATTATAAGATTTTTAAGGATATTTGAAAAGTACCGGGTATGTCGTCTTTCTACATAGACCGATAATTGTACAAACATATTTCAGCACGTCTTTTCATGGAAAAGAGAATATTATAAAAATGCACTTATTTGAAATTCATGAAAATAGAAACGTCTCCTCATATATTTATATCGTGTGTTTATTTTAAGGACATTAATATCGCTTGTCTGGATACAAATCCTTATGTCCCCGTTTATATAGACCGATAATTTTACAAACAGATTTCAGCACATCTTTTCATGGAAAAAATTATATGAATGCAAATTTCGTTGTTTATGCCTGAAAAACATACTCTTATTGAACTAACCTGTAACTTTTGAATTTCTTGCAAAATTCACTGAAATAATTTTGCTAAAATCATGTTCACATGTGTGCGTCCCTCTATTTCCCTGCTTCCTTTCTTTTTGGCGGAGCTTTGGGTGAAGGGCCACTACGATTTTCTCTTGTCCGTATGTCTGTACGCCCGTCAATTCGAATATCCTTCTGAAATTATGTCGTGCATATCTCGAAATTCGATTGGTTGAGAGTCATCAGTCATCACATGATTGATATGCAATATGTGAAGTTCTGCACCCGGGTACTATTTGTTTGGAATACATGAACTTAAATAAAAGAAAATAAAACACTTTTTGGACACAGCAGTATATTGGAATTATAGGTTCATGTTTCAATACCTCACACAAAAGACTCAGTCTAATCTATCGTTGGTTGGATGCATTCTGCTTCAAGAGCATCTTTTTACAGATTACTTTTAAACAGCTTCAGCAGCTTCAAAGATTATGTTATTGTATTTAAAAAGGGTATAAGTAAATGGTTCTTAGTAAGCGTGGGTAGTCATCGAAAGTCTCTACATCGAATTGGTGAACACATTTCATTAAATCGGGCCCTCAGCATGTGTTTATGTACTTTCCTAGCACCCAGTCTAGGCTCTAGGCTGATACTGCTGGAAACAGAATCAAATTAAGTAAATCACCCAGTACTGAACACTATACTGGATAACAGTCTCGACCGAATAGAACCCGATTCGCTGGCGTTGTATTCCAACCTGTTAACCACATATATCCCTGGAAGAAACAATGAGGCCATTATGGCCCTGTATCGCTCACCTGAGTAATATTTGACCATGCTTCAAATGGCAAACTGATGCTAAAATTTTAGAAAGTAGGTCAGTAGGTCACATTCATGGTCACTGAGAGTAAGTTTTAAGATCGTTATGCAAAACTGTACATGTCATTCAAATTTTAAGGCTGTATCTTAAAAAACAAGGAAGTAGGTCAGTAGGTCAAGGTCACAGTAAGGTGACACGTAATCGCTTGGATACATCAGGTAAATATAATTAAACAGTCTAGGAAATATGATCTGATAATTTTTGAAGTATTTTTTCCTAATATATAACTCATGTAACAAGTGACCACCAGGGCGGGGACTCTTTTCACCCCAGGCGTATAATTTGAACAATCCTGTTAGAGGTCCACTAGGCAATGATACATACCAAATATCAAAGGCCTAGGCCTTGAACTTTCATACAAGAAGCTTTTTAGTTTTCGTATATAAGTCTATGTTAAACTTGGGACCCCTAGGGCAGGGAGTCTTTTCACCCCAGGGAAATAATTTGAATAATTATGGTAGAGAACCACCAGGCAGTGCAACACACCAAATATCAAAAGCCTAGGCCTTGCAGTTTCAAACAAGAAGAAGTTTTCTCCTACATAAGTCTATGTAAAACCCCCGATGCAGGGCCTCTTTTCACCATAGGGGCAAAATTTGAAAACTCTTTATAGAGGACCACAAGGCAATGCTGCATACACAATATCAAAGGCCTAGATCTTGTAGTTTCAGACAAGAATTTTCCTATATAAGTCTATGTAAAACTTGAAACACCCGGGGCGGGGCCTCCTCTCACCCAAGGGTAATAATTTGAAGGAAGAGGACCGCAAGACAATGCTACATACCAAATAACAAAGGTCTAGGTCTTGTGGTTTTAGACAAAAAGATTTTTAAGGTTACGAAGTTGAGAAACAAAAATCAAACACCACCAAATCATAGAAAGAAAGGTCTGTTTGACATGAAAATTGAACAGCATGTAAAGCATGTATATTACTTTAAGAAACAAGTGTCAGTATACTGATATAAACATTGAATTCCAGAAAATGACTGCCTATAGGGGTCCCACTTCCGGACAGTCAAACGCCTTTAAAAACTCACCATTTTCAAAGAACTGTTACACATGTTCGTTTTGATGCATTTGCAATAGCGTGCGAGTGGTGAAATTTCACATAACAAGGTGGAACACAGTTTTCAGCAATTGTTTATCTTTATTTCTTACAAATGGCATTCATTTTCAAAGGGAAAGAACTTTTTCACGACGATTACTTAAAATAATCGAAAAAAGTTGTCTCCCTTTGAAAATGAATGCCATTTGTACTTAAAGTATTCCGAAAAAGTTGTCTCCCTTTGCAAATGAATACCATTTGTAAAGAAATAAAGATAAACAATTGTTGAAAACTGTGTTCCACCTTGCGAATTTTCACCACTCGCACGCTATTGCAAATGCATCAAAACGAACATGTGTAACTATTCTTTAAAAATGGTGAGTTTTTAAAGGCGTTTAACTGTCCGGAAGTGGAGCCCCTTTAGGCAGTCCTTTTCCGGAATTCAATGTTTTTATCAGTATACTGACACTAGTTTCGTAATGTAATATACATGTTTTACATGCTGATCAATTTTCATGTCAAACAACTCTTTCTTTCTATGATTTTGTGTTGTTTGAGTTTTGTTTCTCAAGGCCTAATTCTCATCCTTAAAGTTTTTTCCTATATAAGTCTATGTAAAAGTTGTGACCCCAGGGAGGGGGCCTCTTTTCACCACAGGGGCACAATTTGAACAATCTTGATAGAGGACCATAAGATAATTTCACATGCCAAATATCAAGGTTCTGTGTCCTGCGGTTTTGGACAAGACGATTTTTAAAGTTTTTCCTTTCGGTTGCCATGGCAACCAGAGTTCTGCATGGAATTAAATTCTTTGAATAATATGATAAGAGGACTACCCAAGGATTATTCCTGTGAAGTTTGGTGTAATTCTGCCCAGTGGTTTTCAAGAAGATCCTTTTAGAAAATATTGACGGACACACGACGGACGAGGATTGACGCACGACTGACGACAGACATTGAGCGGTCACAAAAGCTCACCATGAGCCTTTGGCCCAGGTGAGCTAAAAACGTAACAGAGCAAAATAATAGCAATCTCGGTTTTATTAAAGCTGTTAATGAGCAACATTTCAACACGCTACTAATATAGTTTAAAAGGAATTCTCTATTATACAGATAGATAGAGTGGAGTACATAGTCACAAAGAATCAGAACATGACAACATGGTGACTTGTTACAGCCGTGACACACCACATAAAGACTGTTGCGAAGTTAAATAAAATATGTAAGAATACACTTCTGAAGCATAATGCGCACCAACGATGTTTATTAGCAGACTGGGCTTGATGGAGAGGAAATAAGAAATGAAACACCTATCAGGGCCTAGGTACCGGTTAAAGGTATTGGACCCGTAATAGAGTATCTCCTTTTTGAAGAGTATTCAATTCCTAACATAAACCGACTTTGACTGCAGTTTTCATGGGGGTGGGGGAGTGGGGTGGGGGTGTTGGGGGGGGGGATTTTTTTCTATGTTTTCCTTTTTTTCTAGTAAGTTTTTACTTCTTTCAAGACTAATTATGGATGAATTGTACAAAAGTGGAAAATTTTTATTTTATAAGCGATTTTTTGCTGTTCTCTGTGAATTTACCTCTGAATCAGGAGGGGTAGAGTTAGACATCTTTAAAAATACTGAGTTACGTGCGGTTAAAGTTCTATATTTTGCCTTCATTCTTTAGATTACATATTGCGGAATAAATGCAGGTAGGCTCTTATTATTGCCCCAAGGTTATTTTTGAATGAAGTGAGCAAAATTCAAAACAGACCCACAGGATTCGACCTTAATTTTTCAATGTTGGAGTTAGAATTCTGTCTCATTAAATCTGTTTACTTGAGGCACCCTAGACAAAAATGATTTTTACAGTTTTATTTTGTGTTTATAATTGTTTAACAATAGTTTTATGTTTCTTTTTATTAAAATTAAAGGTATACTGAATTCTCTGCAAACATTTTAGATAGTGGCCATCACATTGAATTTTGTCTCATCTTGAGCGTGAGGAAATACCATAAATTATACAAAATGTACAAAAAATGCACGGTAAAAGTTGTTTAAAATTTGCAATACAGTGTGAAACAGGGTCAGCTTTAAGAATATACCAAGCAAATGCCATTTTTTAAACATTACTATTAGGGGTCCGATACCTTAAGTAAAACTCTACTTAACAGATATATAATTGGGCTCATTGGTCCCAACTGCTCATAAAGTCTGCACGAAGACTTGTCCTACTATCAGGTCGCCTAATCTAATACCTTTTAAGTACCTTTTACATTTCCCTTTTGTAAAGCTTCTTGACATACATGTATCTTGTAAAATGCAAGACAATCAAAGAAAAACAATGTATGGTGTAATGAAAAAATATAGAAATAGTTAACAATGCTTTTGTATCAAAACTTTTGTAGATAAAGTTCCCACTTGTGGATTAGTAGTTTGACATGCTGAGGATATCTTACGGTCATACGATCTACACCTGCTGAAATATAAAAGGTAGCCCTTGAATGCTGGTATCACGTATCACTGTTTTGTGACAAACTAGTCAAATTAAACATCTCCTTATATGGATATAAAGAGAATATTTACAACGAAAATGTATATTTCACTAAAAGGTTTATGCTTCAGGGAATTAAAGATATTATATGACAAACAAGGTTCACAGCGGTGTCTGATTCTTTCAGGTGTGTTTCATTATTTTCGATATTCGCATTTAAATATAGTGTTAAGATCACCGAATTTTGCAGATACCAAGTATTTTAGGAAGATCCTTATACTTAAGTCTTTTGTTTGGAGTTTCTGAATGCGAAACAAAACTCAAACCCATAACACGAATAAACTCGACTCATAAGTCCACAAAGACCAGTACATTAATAACATTGAGTCCAAGGAAAGTTGCGTTGTTATGTTTTATCAATTTGTTACATTTCATATTGTTTTAAATGTAATTCTATTTCAAAATAATTTCTATCTCAAATAGCATTCTGCTGGAAACTATGTATAGGTTGAATTCAGTTTTTTCGTATATGACGTGAACTGGCATAAGAAAATCTATAAACATTTCGTGAGCATAAACTCTTACGGTTGTAAATAAAAGCAGCCTCTTAAGCAATATCCGACGCTTACTTAAGATGTTACATTCGTTTTTTGTTTCGGCACAGCCATATTTAGCTCGCTTTCAACTGGTTATCTACAGGCCCTCATCAGCCAATAAAATGTTGTTTCAATGACGAGTTATTTTACAAAGGACGATAAGTAACTTTGTAACTTGGTAAGGCATCTTTTGGTTGTATATTACCTGACAGTGTCAAATATTTTGTACCTGGTTGATTATCTCTTTTAAAGTTATTGTTATTTTGTAAGTATGCAGTAATATTTCGTAAATATGAATTTAAACAGAGAATGCAATATCTAAATGAAATAGTGGAGGGCTTTATAGGGGCTTCGTAGTGAATGTACACGTAACAGATTAAACTAGATGTTTTTGTTTACTATCATTCATCTTCAAGTTATTATGTATTTTGCATTTTTGTCTGATAAAGTTTAATTTGACAGGTGTTTTCGTATCTCATAAAATTGAATACGTGATTTTATACGTAGTGTAGCATATTTAAAATATTGTTTGTAAGGAAAGGAAAGGCTTCAAACAAATCCTTTATTCACACAATGCCAAATTATGTATCACAATAATTTCAAATTAAAAAGCTAAGCGTAGGATTAAACAAAAAAAGTTCGATTTAAAAATAAAATAAATGAAAAACAACAATATTTTGCATTGAGGACCGCCGAAAATATTGCGTTAAGCATACATTTTTTATATGTCCGATATGAGTACATAAGTAATAATCTGTCTTATTACATGGACACATATATGTCGTCAAAATAATTTATTGTGACTGATTTCAGTCATTTGGTGTCTGCATGGCGGCGACGAGAAGACAAGACAAGAAAGGACAGCAACCTACGTCGTGTCTCAATGTTCTCGCATGTCGAGTGAATGACATGAGGACATAAGACGTTGAAATCGAAGTAACAAAACATTATCGGGGAACACTAGAAGTATAATATTGGCAAACGGTCGTGTTGTTGGGTATTGACATCGTGACGTCACCCTTTTTGTTGCGTATTCACTAAGTCAAGCCAATCGGTAGTTTGTCGCACTTTCGTATCCTCTTGTCTTCATGTCGTCGCCAAAAGACACCAATATACAAGAAATCTGCATCTTGTCGTCCTTGCCTGTCTTAAACTTCATGTCTTATACCCGGGCACACAAAGACACTGCAAATTGGCAGCTTGTCATCCTTTCGTGTTCTCTTGTATTTCATCTTTTGGTACAAATGCGCAAAAAACACGAGGTTTAACAATCCTTGTCGATGTCAAATTGTATCGATATTAAAAAGAAAACAACTGTCGATGAACATTGTAGATCTCCTAAAGATATAAACTTTATTCTTTTTTTAAATAATCTAGGTACCTAAAATACAGATTCACTGTATAAAGAGACACAACACTTTGGTCTGTGAATTGTCGTTTTCATTTTTCTTATACTCTGTGTTAACAGACTGAAAAATATGTCTAAATCAGTGTTATAATTAAGACAGTTTTTGTTTGTCATTTATATGCATAATAAATCTCGACGACGCATAATTACAACTGAAACTTAAACAATATAACAAATGCGCAAGATTTAAAGGATGCACAAATCTTACGAAATTTGACATATTTAGTAGTATATAATGTCAATTCATAGGCAATTTATATTAACACCTTTATTAATTATACCTGTTATGTTTTCTATTTGCGCATATGTACAAGAAGCCGGAGAAACGAAGACACAAAACTCACAAACTACCCACTTGTATGGCCGTCGTGTCATTGTGTGCTCAGGGCGAATACAAGAAACATGACATGACGACACACTACCGATTTGTCTTGTCTTCGTGTGATATGAGTACACGAACTTTAATTAAACATTTCTATTTGTTCTCGTGGGCTCGCGGTAACATGTGAGTAAGAAAGAGCGGCAAGCTACCGATTTGCTGTGTCTTTCTGTCCTCGAACGCTCAAGGGCGAAAACTCATTCACAATAACTTTTACTCATGTCTTTCTATCATTGAGCGCTCGCGTCGAAGACACAAAGAAACTGCAAATAAAGGGTATCGACTCGAAGTGTCACTACCGAGGCAGTTTTGATGTGTGTTATTTCATCTTAAATAAAGTAAAAAGAAAAGTACAGGCACTGTGTTTGTTTATTATAGTGTCACCCCTACTAAGAGGGCAAGCCAAGTTGGCTTATGAGACACATGCATACATTGAACAGCATTACTTCCCGATTCCTGTTTTTTTAATGCCAGGCACCAGGCAGGTAGGCAAAGGATAGTTCAATAGGTAAGCAATTCATGTCTGCGTAGAATGACTTAAAGAGCAGCTATGAGCCAAAATAAGGGTTTCTCGATTTTGTTTTGAAATGTGTTAATGTTTATACTGGTAGAAAATCAATGTTCTGAATTTTGACACCCAGACTTGGTAAAATACAGAACCTAGCCTACCAGTACTTGCTAGAAATTTTAAAACATCTTTTTTTTGATATTCAAAGCACAACTGATGCTACAATAACTGTATAGCATTTAGTCCACAATGAGGGCAGCATCAGTCCTTACTTCAGAATTCCAAATACTAGTATGTGTCATGCATGAAATTTTTGTTGACTTGTTTTCCTCAGATTCATTTACTTACATTCTATTTATTCCACACCATTAAGTTAATGTTGGGATTAGTTCAGCCAGGAAAGTTGAAATGACCAGCTTAATGTATACACCCAGCCTAATGTGAGCAAAATTGATAAATTTGTATATTAAAGTGGACGGGGTACCGAGTGTACTTTGTGTGGACTGTGGAACTCAGACGACACGTGGCACCGAACAGTTTAAAAGTATAAAGGAATTAACGAGCATAGCTTTAAACAATACACATAGTTTGCTGTCATACATTAATTTATTAATGTCCTGCATAGGAGTTTTTATTTCGAGCCTTTCCTTTTCTTTAAAGTTTAAACAAGCCCCTGTGCTTCTTCATTAAATTACTACGACATCAAGGATATATAAATAGAATTTGTACCCGGTTAAGTATTAGTAATAGGCATTTCTAGCTTATCACGATGCTGACTTGGGTGTCGTATGCCGATTAAATATTGGGGGTTTTCTCAAATGCATTTAAGTATGCGCATGTAAAGATACAGGGCTGTTGCACGCGATAATTTATTTCCAAGGATTATTATACATTGGTTTAGAATTAAATCAGATAGATTTGTTACTATATCTAATTGAAAATATAGCATTATTTTACTTCTTTTAATCGTTCGTGTCTGCAAACAATTAAAGACACACGTATGTTCACTGTTTGTAGGGTGCCTCAACACATTAAGTTCGGTGCTTTCCAATACTTTTGAAATATATTGTTTGCGTTTAAATATACATTTTGTATATATTAGAACAACTGTATGTTTAAATGACTTCAGTTGTTGGTATTATTACAGACATTTAAGGATTTATATATTTTTTAATCGAAAAAAATGACTTGAAATGAAATAGGTCACCGTGACTGATTTGTGATATTTCGTTATTTCGATCTGTCGCAGCGATTCAACGACAAACGTCGTTAAGGCGTCATGCCGAACGTCGCCACGCATAATGTCGCCCTGCCGGAAGTCGTTATGCCCCCCGCCGAACGTCGACCCGCGAAACGTCGCCCCGCCGAACGTCGTCATGGTGCCCTGCCAAACGTCGCCCCACCGAATGTCGTCCCTACAAATGTCATTCAGTCAAACGTTGTTTCCGCTTTCCGGAATGTCATGCCAGTATCAATTAAATTGGAGATAAAAAATTGTAAGATTTTAATTTTAATCGAATGAAGTGTTACCAGAGAGTATTTCTCAATCTCACCACCATCCCCTCCCCTACCTTCCTACCCTACGATCTTAAATTACAGGATCATTTCTTGGAATATAGATAGAGGGCAATATGCGTTTGTCTGTCCGACCGTCTTATCTTTATCGGGATTAAACTTTTGTCTAACATTGGAAAAGCACTTTACGCTTACCTCAGCGAGATGAATCGTTGTGCGAACACTAGATCCTTCTCCGAAAGGTCAATTCTATACTTGAGCGAGTGGGTTTGGCAAAACCTATGGCAAGTATTATCCGAGCAGTAACTTTAATACTAGTGGAGAAATCTGTTTTACTTCCTCAATGATACGGCTAGTGCTATGCAAAATATTGCCCTGAAGTCAGGCGGGGCGACGTTTAGTAGGGCGACATTCGGCAGTGAGACAGTCGGAGGGGAGCTATAACGATGTTTGGCGGGGTGACGTTAGGCGGGGCGACGTTTGGTGGGGCAACATTCAGCGAGGCACATTTGGCGGGACGAGACGGTCGGAGAGGCGACATTTGACTGGGCGCCATAACGATGTTCATAACGTTTGTCGTTATGTCACTGCGACAGAGCAAACACCGTACAAAAATGGTAGCAGAAAATACAGTGATATACAGTGATACAGTGATTCCACTTTCCTTATGTGTGAATACGGAAATGATATACGGTCGGCGCATGATACGAAATATTTAGCATGGGTTTGAGCTATATAACCTGCGAATGTCGGTCGATCGGCCTGACATGTGACTTCCAAAAAAAGAAAATACAGATTGTCGTTCGATCAGCCATATGAGTTTCAAATAAAAACTACGACCTAAGAATCGGACGGTCACCATATGGCTACATAAGCTACATTTTGCATGGACAGTGCGAAATCTGGAGATGGAACTTGCAATGCGTGTTATCGCAATCCAGTTTTATCATAGAATTGTTTAGACGAGATACTAAGTCGAAATTTTGAGTATTAGATATTAGAATATCCAAGTTTTGAGTTAATTCAAAATGTCAAAGCAGTAAGACGAAATTTCCAGTAAGGCATATCAAACTGTTCAAAATATTTAAAGGGTTATAAAGGTACGTAACTCGATACATACTTTATTGAATAACACATAGCTGTCATTAATGTTCTTTCGTATAATGCAGCCTTTTTCAATACGCCTAAAATTCTATAGTTCATCTATTTATTCTACGTTTATCCATGATTTTACATTTATGTTTGATTTTTTTTACATTTATCTTTGTTGAAAACATGGTTACAAAAGTCTGAATTCAAAGCGACTTCCTGATGATATCTAACATTCCTCAAATGCTCGGGAAATTCATATACGTGTGCAACTTCACTTTAAAACGTTTAAAAACTAAGCGATGACATATCCAGAATAACATATAAACCACTAGATTGGTATGAACATAAAGTTGTGGCATTATTAATGCTACACTTAACCACGTTATATCACTTGAATATTTTGAGATGTCCCCTTACACAGGTAAACAGGTAAATACTTCCTTTATCCGGTATATAACTCGTCATCGGGATAGACTAAAAATACCTAATAGTAAACGATTATCGTTAACTAGACAAGTGTTCTACATATTTAAATATTAATTCATTTATTTGTATACTTTTGCAGAAATATAAGGAATTCATACATATTCATATAGCTTAGAATTTTGTGTTTTTATAAAAAAAAGTGTGTTAATACAAGGAAAGTTGTTCAAATAATTGAACTTGAAGACATTATTTTACGAAATTAACAATGGTTTGGAACATTTGCAATTGTTGCAAGAGGCGCAAAGTCAACTGGAATTAACAAACGTGAATAAGGTAACGTCTGTTGCACTTCAATTAATCTGATTTGCATGTACATGTCCATGTCATGTTTGACTAATATTTGATTAACAAAAATGTTTTATTGCCAGAGTATACTTTAATTCGCTGTATTTGGTAGGTTTCTATTCATACTAAACATACTGAATATTAATACTTTTTTTCTCTTTTTGATTCAAGCGAATTTTAGATTAGATATTGTAAATAAAATATATCTTAATGCAAAATATTCGCCCCGGTTAAATAATTGTTGTAACTTAATGCTACTTTACCTGTAGAAATCAAGTACAAAGATGTTTTCCCTATTTTTGCATTATTGAAACATTGACACATCTTGAAATAATCATTAAATTACTTTTTTCCCAAAACATATCTTTAAATTGGAAATTCTTAAAATTTGCTTTGCTATAAAATAATTTGAATTAACTAAGTGATGTATTAAAAAGTTGATTAATTTATTTGTTTTCTAAAATTGCATGTACATTGTGTATGTTAATTAGATGTCGAAAACAGAAGTACTTAAAAAAACTCTGAACAGGTTATGGAAGAATATACTGACGACACTTATATATACCTTATTTTTTTAGTGTTAATTTTTGATGAATTCAGAAATGAATTTAAAAGATATGACTCATGGGTTCTGAAAGAATATTTTCGACATATATGAAATTCGTTCTGGCCTAGAACGACTGCAATAGGACTTTTCTATTCTAATCATAAATTATATCTGATTCAATGAAATTTGTAAGGTGTTATTGAGTATGCACAATGTATAATATACTCAGAAGCTAAAATTTCAAAAAAAGGTAAAAGCTTAAATATCGGTATAATTTCAGATTAACAAATGTAATTATTAAGACGGCCACTTTATCCCCAAGTAAACAAAGATCCTAATAAAAGAGAACTATATGAAATGATGTCTTCGAGTGTTTATATATCGTAATTACCAGTTAACTCAAAATAGTCACTATGCAATTTCATTGTCATTATACCGATTAATTTCTAAGAAATATGATTGAGTCACCCAATAATAAGTGATTATGAATTGACAAATAATTTAAAGGAAAGTACTTAATACTTTATAGAATGACAAAATAGTGCTCAACATTTTATTACGAAAATGATGTCAAAGTATTTTTTTTTTCAGTTTAAAACTACTAACCATTTGGTACCCGACTCATTGTCGGAAAATTGTTGAAAATTCTTAATAATTTATTAAATTATTGAAAATTTGCACCGTTTAGTATTTTTGTTACTTTTGATATGCTTACCCTACCCGAAGATAAAATGTGACGTTAAAATGTAAAAAGACAGCTTGCATAATGTACGCCCTTAAAGGTAACGCACATATGGTTTTACAAGTACGTATAAACACAAAACTTTAAATGCATAAAAATGTTATTCTCATCTCTCGATTGTTAAATATTAAATCGTAAAATAAATGTTTGGTAAATAAATTAATAATAATAGTGCTGTAAGACATTCCATAATCTGGCAAAAATACAGGTAGGAAAGGTAGACAATAAAGAGCCCATTTCTTCATTTTTACTATAGTAAAAACTGTCCTCAAGTTCTTGTAGCTTAAATAAGCTAAATCGCAATAAAAGGATATCATCACTCGAAATGTTCAAAAATAAAAGAATTAATCCAAAAAATAATATGAAAAACAAACTTTATAACCATGATAACTTGAAGTGAATTTTTTGTAGGATATCATTTATATAGTCAATAAAGCTGTTGAGAACCTCTTTTTTGTCATTCCTAGTATGTGCTTAGTACGTAACAATTTTTGTTATTTGTATACAAACATTAAAACGACTGTCATTTGTAAATATCTTAAAAGCTATCGAACCATATACACATGGACTCACTAAATTTGCAGAAGACAGCAACAATAGAACCGGCGAAACTGGACAGAAAACAAACACAAAAGCAGCGTTGTCACAGTTGCTCTAATGGAGTAAAACAAATGACATATCAGACACAATCAAAAGAGAAAATCGTAGTGTCCAAGTGTAAACGAACTGAAGTTCAAACATGCAGTGTGTCTCAAAATATTCGGTTCATAACCTGATTGATACAATCTTCCATAATTTTACAAAATATAATAGGACATTTGTTTTGACCAAGAAGTGTTAAAGGCCCCTATTAAAATCTAAGCACATGTGCTCTTAAATATACTTACATTTTAGTATCAAAATTTGCGTTGTTGCAGCCACAATACTGTACATGTACTTTCCGTACGTATACCACCTCCTGTACGAAATTTCATAGCTGTAAAAGACCTGTATTTTTGTTTAAAATTACTGAGTCATGTTTATTTCGAATTTACACCTGTAGATTTAATATAACAAACTTGATTTTACAGCTGTAGATTTCAATTTACAGCTGTAAAACGACTGTAAAACAGGTCGAACTATGCAAATGAGATACAGCTGTAAAAAAACTTACAGCTGTAAAAATGAAAAAGGTTACAGCTGTAAATATGCCTAAAAGTTACAGCTGTAGAAATACTACAGGTGTTGAAAAAAGGGCATTATTTTATAGGACGAAAACAGGTACAAAAAGTTTTAGGATGAACCGTAATTCACTAGAAATGGTAGCAATTACAAAAATGGCAAAATAAAAGATGTAGTAAATAAATCAAATCTGTAAGAGAACAATTTGAAATATGTTTACAGTAAAGCAATTGCTAAATTCAAGAGAATGATACAAGGTAGAAACTATGCATCAGATCTTGTTTATAAAACTTTCTTTGTGATGACAACGTTTGACAATCTTGCCATTATGACTTTTAAACTTATCAGCTTCAAATATAGCGTAAATAGTTAATATATGTACTTAAACATTATATTTCACAATTATAGTAGATAAAATTTCAATATTTAGATGATGCCGTGTCTCAGTTATATCCCGCCATAAAGCATTTAAGATGGCTGACAGTACTCATGTTTCCCTCCAAAAAATTTACAGATGTAATTTTGAGACATGACCATGTTAAGCTGTAACTTTAAACTGTAATTTTTACAGCTGTATTTTTGAGACCTGCATGTTTTACACCTGCAGATTTCAACTGTATTTCTGGTCATAATTTCCACTTACAGGTCTTTTACAGCTGTAATTTCAAAATACAGGTCTTTTTTTTTCAGGCCCCAATTTGGGTAACCCCATTTATTTCAAATTGTATACATACATGGATACATACAAGCAAATGGATACATACAGTCACATGTATAAATAATAATCAAAACATATTATTTAACATGCTATCTTAAGTTAATAACCTATTTTATGTATACACATTTTTGTAGGGTAAAGTCCTATATTGTCATTGACATTTGTTATCTAACAATTTTCAAATTGTGGTAGTACATACAAAAATGTTTGAGGAGAAGGTTGTATGAAAAAAATGTCAAAATATAGACAGGAAAAAGGAGCACATAATTTATGTATGAAACATATATACTATGCAAGATATAAAAAAGAGAAGAAAATGGGGAAAATTGGGGCAAACTTATTGACAAATAAAGGAAAGATAAATCCCTTTGATTTCACAATAACTCTTAGTGGACAGTTATGGCTAACTAAAAGATCGGAAATAACAAGTATTTATTTTTCTAATATTTTAGAATTATGAAAGATTATATTTTGGCAGGTTAGGAAATATTTTACTTTTTTCTTAAATTCTGCTTAGTTAAGAATCTATCCTTTCGATAACTTGAGACCAATTCCTTTCAAATTCGGATATCTTATTATTTATGGCTGAAATGTATTTCAAACTTATAAGATAAATCTTTAAAATAAACTTTAAATATTTGGTATAGAGAGGTACCTACAACAGTTTTCTTTAAACTTTGATTTATACACATACTACTTTAGGAGTAAAGCAAGATAATTTCCAGATCGTTGACGATTACTACAGGTATCATATGAAAAAAATGAAACTCTTCTTCTGAAAATTAATTCTAATATGAATAAAATCTGTAAAAAGATCCTTTGGTAGCATAGAATGCAACCAAAAAAGAATAATAGCAGACTCGGTTTGATTGAGTCTGTTCATGAGAGGTAATAAAATGTGCAACACCTCTCACGCCCCCTAGCACCGGCTTAAGCGGAACTCTATTACACATGTATTGAATGGACTCCATTTTTTTCTTTTGCCCAATTACTTATTATAAAATAAGTCAAATAAAAACGTATTAACATGTGCACATTCAAATGTTAAATGCTCTATTGTCTCTTGTTCTTGACGACAATATGGATATAAATTGCTGTTGGCTTTATTTATTTTATACAAAAATGAGTTAGTTACTTGAATGTTTTGATTTGTCTCGAGTTTAATTTTTTTTTAAATTTAACTTCCTTTATTGTTTCTAGACTTTTGAAGTACAATTTAAATTCTAATTCTGAGATACCTGTATGTCGTAATGTCTGTTCCATTTATTTGGTATGGATATTTCGTTAACACTTGTAATGGTATCATAAAAAGAGTTACTGCCCTTTAACAAGTAGTTTTAAATATGGGTTAACATCTACGTTGTATTTATGGACCTCTTTTCTATTATTTCTTATCTTTTCTTTCCACTTGTTTGGTATATTACTCATAATTCTATGTAAGTCTAAAAATGTACCGTTTACTGAATAAATTCCGATTTTCATTTAGAAGATCTATTATAACACTGATTATCTTATTTTTGTACCAACTGCTATTCATGTATGTTTTGAATCTGAAATTGCGATTATTCCAAAGGGGAGAATATATAATTTGTTGCAGGTCAGTAATATTAGTCTCTCATTCCTGCCAGAGCTTGAAGTGTGTAAGATCAGCCTACCTCATTGTGTATCTTAAATCCAGAATCGAAAAAAAAGTTTTAAAACTGATATTTTGATTTTATGGAATTCATTTCTTTAAATTATACGTTTTTAACACCAGGTAAATACTATAAAATAAAATCTATAAGAAACATTGGGTTTAATTTAATTCCAACAGTTTAACTATAGGCAAACTGTTCACATGATCAATATATTTCACAAATGTAGACAAAGAGTAGTATATATAAGCTCTTTACTGATAACTTATTAATTAACAATGAGGAATACGTCCTTAAGAATTTAGTTACAGATAGAAAATTTTCTTTATCTCATGAATGAGTTATCGCAACATTTAAAATGCCAATTGTGTCCTTATGTATTTCAACTACATTTTGTATATTTAGTTCAAGTATATACACATCGGACTAAACTCATACAACGTGCAAAATGTAGATAATGCATTTAATAATTATATCGAGTTAGATGCATATACTGTATTTAGCGGAAAGAGAAGTAATCTCTGAGAAAATGATATATTAAAAGGTTAACTTTTTATCACTTAAAAGTATTCAGCGTTTCTAAAACCATTGCAAACTCGAGCAAATATATGTTCTTTGTTATTATCATTACATTGTTATGCAATGTGTAAGCACAACGTACTTTGTCAACTAAAATTGCAATATTCGTTTCTGAACGAATATAAACCGTTACATTAACTACAGAATGAGCTTTATTTAGAAAAGGCGTTTTTATCGTATATTCAATCACTGAGAGGTGTACACATGATAGACCAATGTGAAGATGGACAGTGGATTTGTGAAAAAAAAATGGAGCAGTCTGTCAAAGTGTTTTAAACTTTTTTAACTTCGATTGGTTGTGTTTGTCACATTTATTTCCTTCGTTGAATGTTTACATCACATGTAATCGTCGTCGTCCGTCATCATTAATTGGCTAGACCACACGTTTGGCTCAATAAAATCTCGGAACAATTTAATACTAGATCACCAAAGGTCACAAATGACGTCACTATGCCATATAGAAAACCGTCTTCGGCTATGGAGGCCACATGTTTTATTTTATCTACATGAAAAATAACCAGAATCTATGTTTAATGAAATCGAAGTTATGTATATCTAAAAACACAGTGTGATTATGTACTACCATACTGACTAAAACCCTAGCATTTTTTAACATATGAATGTTACAATTGTGAATGCAGTTCTTTACGCACATTCTGTTTTTATATTTAGCTAAGTTGAAAACATTCGGTGAGGATATTCTATACATGTTTTTAACATCAATATCTAATGCTACCTTACGATATCATGTGAAAAATTAGCATAGTAAGTTTTCAAAGTATTTCAACTTGAAAAGAAATATTTAAAGGATAAATTTGACGAAAGAACCATGTATGATAAGGCACAGTTTTAGCCCCCAAATTTTAAAGAAAATGAAAGTAAAAATACATCTCAACGTTATGTATTATTTGAAAGATGAAGGATTAATCTTGCATTTTTTGAAGAAAAAATGTAACAGTTTTGCGTTAAAAGTCATGATCCATGGTCCAGTTTCATGTCATCAACACAACTTTTGTACATTTTTAGACATTTTCATGCACTTTATCACAAAAATACGATACGAGCGCGGGGGAGAACAATTTTCGTTTTTGGATATGTTTTGAGGATTACAAAAACACGAAGAACGATACACGAGAGAAATTTGTTCTAATGTACGCTCATAGTAAATTTCGAACAAATACGGTAGTTTTATCGGAAAATTTTACTCTGAAAATAGCCATTTGAAGGGACGAAACTCTTGATATAGTGCGAAGAGCTTGGCGTAAAGGTAAGAAAAAACAGGTGTGACGTCATGCGGGAAAATTAGCGTTTGTTGTCAAGATGGTTTACTTCTGAAATTATGGGTAAATTAGACAATTTGGCAGTATTTTAAATGTTGTTATTACTGTTATAAACAATGCTCTCGATGATATTTAAAACAGAGTAAATTAGTCTACGTATATATTCACCGTTCGGCTCTAATTTTGGTGGATAAGCGAGTGATGGGCTGTAGGTCAACCAGCTGATCAGAATAGAATAGAATAAAATAGAATATTCTATTAAGCCAATCAAGGGTCATATATAATGACATTAAGGCAAATAAAGCTTCATTCGGATTCTTAAGACACAATTAACATAAGCTTATGAAAATGAACAATTACTTAGATTGAAGTAAATTCCACAGTAAACTGTGACTTTCATTCATTGCTGGTGCTACATGATCTGACTAGTAAGCTAGAAGAGAGTTCTTTTATTATATATATCATGTAAATATTTAGAAAATATCAATAAAATGCCAGGATCTTCAGAGGACATTAACAATACAAATTTTTGTCCATTATTTAACATTGGTCCCTTTCTGGATGATAACTCAAGTACGCTTGGGTCTAGTATCATGAAAGTTGAGAGTTAGGTTTGTCGTAGCAAGCAGATGACTTCTATTGATTTTGAGATCAGTAGGTTAAAGGTCAAGGTCACAGTGATCCGGAACATTTAAACGGTTTCCGGATGATAACTCTTGGGCCTAGGATCATGAAAGTTGACAGTTATGTTGGTCATGACCAGCAAATGACCCCTATTGATTTTGAGATCAGTAGATCAGAGGTCAAGGTCACATTGACCGGGAACAGTTGAAATGTTTCTGGATGATAACTCAAAAATGCTTGGGCCTAGGATAATCAAAGTTGATAGAGAGGTTGGTCGTGACCAGTGGAAGACCCCTATTGATTTTGAGGTCAGTAGGTCCAAGGTCAAGGTCACAGTGACCCGGAACATTTAAACCGTTTCTGGACGATAACTTGAGAATGTTTAGGCCTATGATCAGGAAACTTAATAGTGAGGTTGGTAATGACCAGCTAATAACCCCTGTTGATTTTGAGGTCAATAGGTCAAAGTCAAGGTCACACTGACCCAGAACAGTAGAACTTTTGTGTAGAGTGACCAGTAATTTCTTAAGTGGAACTCTATTATAAAGGTATTGAATGGATTCCGTGATCCAAAAGGATCAGAAAATATATCAACACTAATTTCAAGTAAGGGGAGACTTTTTATAGCAACCACACGGCACCTAAAAATTGCTGTTGTGACAGTTAATAAAATATGTAAGAAGATCCCTTGGAAACTTAGAATGCAACCAAGCAGAGTAATAGCAGACTCGGTTTGATTGGGTCTATGATATAAAGTGTACTGTTAAGCTGAAGTTGGTACAGCATAAGTATTTAAAGTTTACTTGATCTTATTGTGATATACTGTTTTATCCATCAATTACGTAATATGATTTGCGTTAATTTTGACTTAATTTTGGAAGACCTAGAAAGAACCTATACACTGGATATCATTTCCTAATTACTCCATCAGCAAATAAAACCAAACACAAAATTTCAAAACTTCGCGTGTCCTAAATTGATTAAATGTACAATGGAAAATATGCTATTATAATTTGTTTGCAGCAAGTTATGACATTTTTTAACTAAAAGGTTCATGTTACAAACCTTAAGGTTATGAAATTATTGCTGTATGTTGTGAAAGGTATTGTCTTATATGCAAAACTTGTCTTATCGAAAAGGTTGATCAAACTGCAAAAACAACAAAGTACAAATTAAACTAAGTTACAGTGGGCATATGTTACGGTATATGTTTTGCAATTCGGAGGGCAAAATATCATTTCTCTGTACATCTGCAATACCCAAAATCTGTTTAAAGAGAAGACAATTTCAAAAGATATCGTTGGGTAAATTTATGTTAAGTTTTGACAATCCATCATATGATCATCACAAATAAACGTTAGTGAGAGGCAAACAAAACATTAAACAAAACTAGATGACATTAAATGTAGAAAGGAATGTGTTGCTTTGTTTTAAATTGAATTTAAAATTGCTGAAGTTTGCTGAAGGTAAAAATTTATTTACCTATGTTTTGTTTGAAAATCAGATAACAAGAAAAGGATTTTATCATTATTTTTCATCAGAAACAGTCGCCTCTTAAACATATTTTTCACGCAATTTCGCATCTCTCAGACAATTACATTTGTAGATGTTCGTTTGTCATCAGTTTGCAAATCTTAACAAACAGAAAAATAATAAAAGGGCTTCATTCTTTTATAACGAACAACACGACATTCTTAAATCATCGAAAACAATCCATTTTATGTCTTTCCCCGTAAATTGGTTTGGTGTCACTCTTAATTAGGGTTTTGGGGCGCACATTGTATACTAGAATGTTAGTATGTATTAACAAATCCCCGATGTAACTCCTTTCCATGTGTATGGATAAAAAACTTTCCGCTTAAAGGAAACTCGTGTTTGAAACCAATCAGCATGTAATGCACAGCGTCTATGTAAAAAACCAAAGCATGTTTGCATGTATAAACAGTATTGCGTGTTAGTATAAAAAGATGAATATTAATGTATAACTACCCAAAGTGTGAATTCGTTCTACCGCTTTAAAACTGGAGGAAGTTTAAAAAAGAACAATGCCTGTTATTACAGTTAGATTTGCTATATTGAGCCAACTTGAATAGATGTGATGATGTTATTCACTAAGTACAAGAAACGACGACAACGACATTATTAATACGTTTTAATTCACCGCATTATACGACGTTTTGTTTCGTTTTGAACTCTTAGACAGGTGTTTGTTATAAGCTAGTTTATTCCATCTTTTTTTTTTCAAATACGAGAGCTTTTTCGACGTCCGCGTTGGCGTCAGCGTTACAAAACGTTTGCGTGTAAACAGGTGTTTTAAAACTACTTACCCAAATGCTTTCAAACGTGTCAAACATGTCTTCGGCAGCATATCTTTACCTCGCATGACAAGAAATGCTGTTATTATAATGTGAAAATTATGCTCGTTTTTAATATAGAAATTTCGGTTAAAAGTTTGCATGTAATCAGGTTTCTAAAAAAATCAACACAAAATGCTTTCAAATCCTACACATATGTTCGGCATTATGAGGTGACCTCATAGGGATAGTAACATAACTCTAGCAATTAATTTGTTAAGATACGCTTTTTGACAAATGGCAGTTTAAACAACATTTGCTGACATTTTGGAAAAAGTATGCCCCTTTCATGCTTAGCATTGTTTGTGATACATTTGCTTCTAAGCAGATTTCTCAGGAACTATTGACTGAATGTCTCCGATATACAGTTTCCAAAACTGTGCTTCTTTTGAAAATGAGAAAATTTTGCTGAATCTTTTGTTGAGGTAAGATAGTATCGAGTGAATGGGCTTCAAAAAGTCGAGTACGCTGTCATTAGAGCTCTTATTTGTACTGTGGCCACAGATCACATCAAAACAAAATCTTTTAAATTTTCTAAATTAGGGATAAAAAATTCGCCAACTTCTTCTCCCAAATGCTTTATATTGTTGTCGGTACCCTGGTACTCTGTCTACTGTATCTTTCAACTACATATTTTATTGTAGGTGGCCTCTGACTGCGTTTGCTATTCTCAATGCTTCCAACGATTACACTTCTACTTCTTAATTTTGAGTAGAGCAGATATAGAGAAATCAGTTTACTTATATTATGTATAGTAGGTTTGAATCAGGTTTTATGCATTATTTGCCATTGTTTCACTAGAAAACGAGAAGTTAATTGTCCGGTTGTTAGGAGTCTGTTATAAAGACTTAATATTTTGTTAGAGGGAAGAGGCATTAATCATTGAGCGAAGTATAGTTTTATCCCAAACTATATCAAATTAAGAATGTTTTACCAACTTATAAATGATAATAACAATTAGAAGGTCACACAAATTATATTCATAGTGTATTTTCATTAGAAGTAACGAAATATGCAAAACCCCTCACTCGAGTTGAATTGTATGGTAGTAAAATCAATTAGACTCCACGAAACAAAAGGACTAGGAAAAATAGCAACAATGAGTCAAAGTAAGTGGATACCTTTTACAGCCGCCACACTAGTAAAACCTTTGGAAACATATGACGCCATCAAGCATAATAATTATAGGTTATTAGATTTTTATCGAGAAATATGCACGAGTTCTGCAGAGAAAATATTGCGCGACTTTAGAAGCGCAGTATCATTCCGCGAAAGAACGAGTGCATATTTCTCGATGCAAATCAAATATTTTTTATTACATGCCCATTTATACTTAGAAATATTATATATATGATATTACTTTGTTCTTAAGGTAGTTCGATACATTTTGTGCGCATGCGCGAATGATCTCGGTTTACGTAAAGTCGAAAAATTTAAGTGTGTTTTATTTTACTTATTTCTTGCTTGCTTTCCAAGAGAATCCTCAATAATCAGCGTCTTAATGGAAAAGGTAAAAGGAAACTATTCATTGAGGCTTTAAATCTAAGTTTATCGCGGGATTTTTAACGACATTCACCGGTTTCGTAAAGCGGTCGTTTGTTTTGGCGCAATGCGGAAGTGTCGTCTTGATGCAGTTTTTTGGCTGAAAAGTTGACGAATTCTTCGCCTCACTACGTCTGTCATTTGTTTTACGTTTGCCATCAGTTTTAGGCAGTAACTGTTAGCTGTCGAGAGTTCCGGAACAGACTGTGAAGTATTTCTACAGATCTAAATATCGTTCGTATAAAATCACAGTTTGTCTGGCATTCGGAATTCCTACACTAGTGATCCACGAGGATTTTGTCCAGTTTCCAGAATAGCAGGAAGGAAGGACTTATTGAATTGGACCACTTGTCAAGGCAGCTTAAAAATCTCGGAAATTTAAAAGCAGCCACTCAGCGACAGTAAGCTTGTCTACATTTTCCATAAAATTTCAAAAATAAATACTGGAAAAAAAACATGGAAATACATACGACATCAACACGAAATAGCACAGCAACAGAATGAGTGCGGAAGTTGTCCAGAGTGGTGTGGCATTGTTCCTGTTCATTTATGGTTTACAGATTCCAAAAGTCTGGTGAGCCATGTAAAATATATTGTATTGTCATTTGATAGTAGATCTGATCATCATACTGTACTGTAATTGTTTATTAATTATTTTAGTTCATTCTAAAGCCCTCAACAGACGGTAGGTTTTTGTTGTACAACACCAATTAAATTTAAGATGTACAGCCAAATGTTATCGTGTGTAGATGCTATTCCTTGATTTCGTAAATCTTTCTTGACCTACAGATTAGGACATGTTCTATTTTGTAAGTTTTGCCTTACGTACCACCCACGTTGAAAAGCAACAAATTGGTACAATTAGTTGATAAGAGGCAAGTGAATGAAATTCCAGAAACAATTGCTCAATGCATGGAAAAAGGATGACACTGAAAAAGTTAAATGATTTGAGCCGCGTCATGAGAAAACCAACATATTGCCTTTCCGACCAGCATCTGCGCAGTCTTGTCCATGCTGTTTGCTATGAAACAGTTTCTCTAATTGCAATAGACTTTGAAAGCAAACATCATTGATCCTGATCAGACTGCGTGGATGCACAGGCTGGTCTTGATCCATGCTGGTCGCAAAGCCATTATGTTGGTTTTCTCATGGCGTGGCTCATTTGTGTCATGCATAATCAAATTCATGGGATATTATTTTTTATAAAGAATGGTTACATTCTTTTCAGTACCTAATGCACTATGTTTACTAGGTAAATCTCTGTTATTTAAATGGGAGTGGAATACTGTCTGAATGTGAAAGATGTACAATTTTAAAAGGACCTCGGACGTTTTCCTATTCAGATTGCCTATCCGATTAAGGAAAATGTGACATAGGGATAGACTTCTGAAATTGCATAGTTACGATAGTTGAAGACCATTTCTTGATAAATGCGACTTCATTTTACAAGTTTATGAACAAAAAAGAAGACTTTGTAGACATTTCTCATTCTCTTTTCTATTAAAATATGAACATAAATCATTTTTACGTTTTAAACATCTTCCCTCCTCCCCCCCCCCCCCCCCCCCCCAGTGACGCAACAAAATAGTTCACATGCCTTTGTAAATAATTATTATATACGTATGCTGCAAAAATGGCACTTGGTCACAGGTGGTAAAGTGTTTAAAATTGAAAAAAAAAACTACGTACAGGGTTTCAGCAAATAAATTTTTACATAAATATTTGACACTTATTGCATATGTTTCCTAAACCTTACATATCTACAGCTTTATTCATTTTTGTAAATATTTCAAGCACAGAAAACACTAAACTAAATAAATAGGGGACATAGAAAGTCAAGCTAGAAAGCAGACAGATCCTTATAAGTATATCTTATGAATTTTTCAATCAGATATGTTACCTCTTGACAGTCTAAGTCCGTAGATTGAGTGTCATCAGGATTGAGACAACTGCATCTGTCGTAAGTCAATAACCAAGCAAGTGGCTTCGACATATTACATATGTGTCTTCAACGTAGACATGACAAAGAAATACAGACGAACGTCTGTGGGAATAGTGCCACTTAGGTGCAAATTTTTTACCTTTTGTAGGACACAGTTGAAGCGAACCTAGAATGCATTTTAAGAGCAACATTTGCTTTTATTCGATCCAGCATCCTATACCCTAACAGAACTACACTAGACACCATCTCATTAACTAACCTAGTTGCTTCCAGAACTTACACTGACACCCATAGAACTAATACTGACTCGCCCATAACTAACACTGACACCCTCAGAATTAATATCAATTCGCTCACATATCTGAAACTTATTTCGAAGCCAACCGAAATACTAGTAAGGACCTCAAAGAACTAACACAGACACCCAAAGAATATCTATATAAATGTTGATACTAACTAGTAAAGTTCTGTTCCACTGATATAAAATGCTAAAAGTAAGGCATCCCTGAACCCGCAGTGGAATAGGCAGTCTCCTGCACCCCTCCGTTTCAACTGAAAAAGGCCAACTACGCCAATGTATGGCCAGCTACACCACTGCATGTATTCAATAATAATCCTCCACATAATGCCCGGTCAGTATTGTACATGTGTATAAATACAGTATAGCAATAGATGTATAGAAAACAAACAATAGGATATGATCAATGCATCAGTGTTATCATGGACACTCGGGTGGAAATAACTGAAGTACAGTTAGGGAACAAAAGTTTTGTTCCACTTTTATTTTTTCCGTTTCGTTTATTTTCAAAAATGTCAATAAAACTGATAATCTGCATGGTATCAGTTTATTTATTGTGTTAAAATATTTCATAGTAGACATACCTTAAATACCAATGCTTATTTTAACTAAAAATACACATTTTAAATTTTTCAAAAATATGACCCTTAGTTACAAACTCTTCGAATTTCAAGAAAACGAATATGAAATAAAACTGTTTTTTTTTGTGACAGTTTGATAGGAATATAACTTATTTATCAGTATTTGAAGCTGTTATATAAAACTATCAGCTACTGAAGTCGAGAAATAGCATTGAACCTAGGACAAAATCCCTAGCATAATGCCCGATGTCCTTGTACATCTTTGAGATAATTAGTGTTGTACAACTAGAACTTAACATCTGTTGAGGCCTTAAGGTTCTTTTATCTTTTCTGGAGTAATGGACCACTGTTCTTAAATATGTTTTATCATGATGATTTATGAATAAATTAATAAAGACCTAGTATATATAATTTTAAAATATTTAATTATAAGTAATCAAGTTAGTATTCTGTAACAATGCGAATTGTATTGATTGCCAATTTTCAGAACCATATATGATTATGTCTATTTTCAGAACCAGATATGAGTAGAGTACAGTTTGAGAAATGTCTTGGTAGAACAGATACTAAGGAAATAATAAAGAGCAGAACAGACCACATTTCTCCTTCTTATAACTGGTAAAGTTTCAAGTAAGAGCGAGTACAATAATGCAGCCCCAGTGAGAGTTCGTGATGAGGTGTCAACTGTAAATGTGTGGTCGTTAAATGATGTGCAGTCAGATTGACAAGTAACATTAATTTATAAATTATCAGTTCTGAGAGAAATTTTTGCTGAGCTTTGTGCAGGATACTCTTAAATTTTATATTATATGTACAATGTCAGATGTACTCCAGACTTCACACATATGTTGATGTTTATACATATGTGGTGATTAACTTGTCAAGTGAAGAAATTTTAGGAATAATGTTAGTGGGTGAAAGAACAGAAGTACAAAGTCAATTACAGAGGTCGACAACACTGAGTTTAGGATACAGAAAAAATCCGGTGATTCTGACGAAACAACATACATAGAAAGATTATAGTAGTAAAATGAAAACTTTTAGTGTATGGAAAAGTTTGGAAACAGGTTTACCATTGACAGAAGAGACAGTATTTACAGACTGGTCTACACTTATTTTGATTTGACTTTTACACAGTGATTCCTCCAGTAAACAGCTAGTGATCTGAGAGTATTGTGTTCATTATATCATACAGGTTTAGAGTGAATGTTAAATTAATGTGTATTTAAATCAATCAAAATTTTTCAAAATTGGATGTTGAAACTTTACAACTGTTTAGTATTTCAGTAATCAGTTAGGATTTTTGAGTGATTTCAATAAAGTACAAAAGAAAAAAAAAGAACCACTATCAGCCAAGATGATGTGCTATTGTAAAAGATAGAAAGAAAATTCACAAGTCACATTAACTTGGTAAAAGGGATTTTAACAGAATTAAACTATAATTGGTGAAGGATTCTGCATGTTGTATCAAATAGCTATAATGTATTTTGTAGTTCTTTGGATGTATCTTCTATCACTTTTCAAACCAAATTTTATCTCTTAAATCTATTGAAATTGCCATCAAAATAAAAATTTCTTTTAAAAACAATATATTTAACAATTAAAAGCCAGTACTTTGATACTAATCTTAGTCAGTGGAATTTATTTTTAGACTTGTCCTATTTTTTTGATTCAGTTTCTGGATCCACATTTATTAGTTACAGTACACATTTTGGGATTCCAGCAATTTTCCACATCCTCATTACAAGGTAGTACTGATTTTTCATTGGTCCAGTGGTTAACTAATTTTATCATAAAGTAAAACTGTTCTATTAATAGATTTTCAGAAAATCTGTTTGAGTATTTATACCCACTATACAAATTCGTGTACTTTTATTTTATTTGAACATTACTGTTTAATATTATCCTGAACAAATTACAGGTTTTCTTTGCTTTATATTAGAGAATTTTGGTAAATTTCATTGATGAAAGGTCCAAGGTACTTTTCTCAAATAGTCAATTAATAGAATTTTTCAAATATAATATCTTGTGCAGTGAATTAAAAAGAAATTTATTTATTTCAGTACTAGTCAGTTCTGAACTTGAAAGATACTTTGATAGGTATTTGGTCTACTACACACTTTATATATTTCTATGGCCTGATTAGAAGTAGCCTGTTGGTTTAATTCAGTATCTTACTATAGGAAAAGTTTAAGGACAACTTCTGGACATTAAGGTGATTTATTATCATATATGATATAAGATAATTTTCATTGAGAGTCCTACATACCAGAACATTTTTGAGTGACAATTAGAAATATTTAAGATTACTTGGGGTGGTTCACTACCTGTTAGAAATATTTAAGGTGGTTAACCATCTGTTAGAAAATGATAATACGGTACGGTACTGGGACTTGTTTTAGTAGGCAATTATCACAACATGAAATTTTATAGGTGCTGAATTGAAGGTCATTTCCTCCATGGTTATTGTCGTGGTGTTTATAACTCCCCCGCCACAAGTGGTGGGGGTTGTAGGAATGGTATCTGTCCATCCTTCCCTACTTCCGTCCTTCCATCTTCCGTCCTTCCGTAACATTTTGTGTCCACTCTGTATCTCCTAAACCCCTTGAACATGTTGAAGGATTTTCATGAAACTTGGTTCAAATGATCACCTCATCAAGACGATGTGCAGAATCCATGAGTCAGCCATGTCGGGTCAAGGTCACAACTCAAAGCCTTCAATTTTGTGTCCGCTCTGTATCTCCTAAACCCCTTCAAGTGTGCTGTTAACAGACAGCTTTTGTGATATATCAGGAGCACATAATTCAGGACAAGCTGGTCTGATCATACCCAAAATCGAGTTATTCCAAGAGCTTGTGCTCGTATACATTGCCATTAAATCTGATCAAAATTGTTATGAAAATGTTCAAACTAGAGCGTTAAAATTGTCAAATATTGCAACTTTTTATATAACAGGGACAGATAACTCTGGACTTGCTAGTCTGAAAATGCCTGAAATCTAGCTCTTGCAAGACCCTATGGCCATACACATTGTCTATAAGTTTATTCAAGATTTCTTTAAATAAAAATGATACAGTTGTAAAATATGGGTAAATATTGCTATTTGTTACTATATCAGGGGCACGTTACTCTTGATATACTGGTCGGATCATCCCCATAATGCAACACATTCCAGATTATGTAGCCATGCATATTGTTTTTTTTTACTTTGGTGAAGATTGTTATAGTAATATTCATGCTGGTGTGTTAAGAATGCTATATAATTCATACTTAACTTTAAAAAAGTGGGTGGGGTAATATTACATCTGTTTGTTTATGATGAAATGTCGATGTAAATGGTTTGGAACTATTTTGTTATTTAAAATTATGTTTTGCACACAAGTTCATATTGATTAGGCGTTTTTTTCATGAAAATATTTGTTGTTATAGCTTATTTGCCAGCCAACCCCAATATTCTAAAATTTTGGTACTTTCATGATAAAATACAGAATATCTCTCTTATATGTTCGGTGACCCCCAATTTTTTCCCCCTTATTTTGAAGCAATTTTGAGACACAATAAATACAAAAAGTAAATGTAGAAATAATGTTATGCTATCTTTAGACTGATACAAGTACTGGTCCCATTGGAAAAATGTGGGTGGGGTAATCATATTACCTTGTGAAAATGAGTCACAGTATTATGTGAAAATCATTAAAATTTCATACTGACTTCATAGCATATTCAAACTGAATTGTTAGAAATACAATTATTTTACAACTGATAAAGATAGTTTGTGTTTTGAAATGTACCCCCAATTTTTCCAGGTTTTTCAAATTTCACTTTTGTCTTGACAGTGTGTGTAGAAAATGGCCGATATAATGAAAAGGAGTTCGGTGACCTACCTTTTTTTTTTGCTTTTATATGCAATAGATACTAAAGATCTTCAAACATGCAAAGTATGAAAAAATTCTTAATTGTAGAACAATTTGGCCTGAAACGTATCCAACATCCTTAAGCATGTGTAAAGCTGAAAATATCGTCGTGAAAGAACTTTTAAACGCAACGACATACATGAAACTGACATCACAAATGAAAATACAGAGGTGTATAGATAAAAGGTCCGTTATGAAACTAAAAATATACGGTTAAGTTATTTTTTCAGTAAAATCATTTTAAATTGTTCTTAAATATTCAGATGTATGATGTTTAGAAGCGATACGTTTAATTTGTTCCATCTATGACTTGAAAAATACACTCCATCCACGACGACGTCATATTGCTTTCATGACGTTCTTAAAGTCACGTCACAAAATGCCTTCGGTGACTTACTTAAAAGCACTGTAACTCTTTGAAATAGTGAAGATAATTACTTCAAATTGTCAGATTTGAAAGATAAAATAATCTTCTTAATGAATAGTTTGTTATTTCAATTTTGATTTTTTGTCACTAATACAGGTTTTCTCATGGAACGGCCCATATATATATTAGGTTACATCATAAATATACTTTACTTTTGGAATTGACAGACGGATTGAGTGACAGACAGACAGATAAACAGACAGACAGACAAAGGGCAAACCAGAAGTCACCTCAGATGAGACACTGACAGAGGACATGTACAGGTAATTAAAGAATTATATGATGAAAAGGGCAAAGAAATTGAGCTCAAACTCGTCATTTATGTAAAATTATATTCATGGACATTCCGTTACCATGGTAACGAGTCGTTTAATTTATTATAGTTTGGATTATTCAAGTGGTAATGGAAAATAGAAGAAATATAAAACGGTTCAAACCACTCTACATGTCTTAATTTCGAAAAAAAAATCAAAGAAAACCATGTTTTCCATTGCAAATGGATGATTTGAGTAAGGAAGAGTTATCTCCCTTAATTCCTGCACTATTTCAAATATTATACGGCAGTTTTCTAATTTTATAAAGAATTGTACACTATGGTAATGGTTATTTATCGTGAAAATTTTTAATTTAGGTAAATAAAATCTCCACTTTTTTATTTTCTTTACGTATACCCGCTTATCAAGCAAATATTTACAAACACACAGACACGTATAGATAAATTATTATTTTATGAATTTAATGGAGTATTTGAGAAATTTGCCAACAGGAACGAGAAAATACATACATTTGCCAAGTTAATGATACACATTTAAACAAAACTGGAATGGGGGCCCATACACCCTTTATCATACATGGTCCTTTTCATGGTAATATATAAATGTTTCCAAATTTAAAAATATTTATTAGTAAATTATTCATTACACTCAAAGTCCATACCAATTACACATTTTTGACAAATTTTACAACAACAAAATTAAACTAAAGCAACTGCTTTTTTAGTCAAAGTGACAACTGTACAAATATAGACCACATGCACTCTTATATCTACTATTAATAATGACAATATTTATAAGATAACAACATTTAAAATATCATTTGTCTGTTACAACGATGTATTAAAATCATGTTCGAGGTAGTGAGATTCCGTTAATAGCTGCATCATATATCGTTA
This sequence comes from Mercenaria mercenaria, assembly GCF_021730395.1. Classification (NCBI taxonomy): domain Eukaryota; kingdom Metazoa; phylum Mollusca; class Bivalvia; order Venerida; family Veneridae; genus Mercenaria; species Mercenaria mercenaria. The sequence continues at coordinate 15,573,959 of NC_069378.1, forward strand.
CAGTTTATAATATTTTGTCTGGTTTAAGGAATACGAAAGCGAATTGTCCGATTATATAAAATAAGCTGTCTTGTTTTACGTCAGGCCACAAAATTGGCATGTTATTTATCGGTGGGAAATGAGCAGTTGCAGCAGTTACAGCAGTTAACTGCTACAATTGCTGGCAGTTAAAGCAGTTAACGCCTACAACTGCTGACAGTTATACAACATTGATCATCACGGATAACGAAATAAACAATCCCTATAGTGATAGTGGTCATTTAATTTTTACTTTGGTATGAAGAAAGAAGACTTAGGCTATGAATTTTCGAAAAAGAACCTCCCCTGATAGTATGTCATTAAAACGAAAGTATGAAATACCTATTTGTATAGAAGCATAGGATAGTTCGTATTGTGGCCCGGGCACTATATATTTTTATATAAAAGTAGTAGATGAATTTTACATGCACCAATATTCAATTGTTAATTTATCATGATAGTTGGAAAAAGGAGAGATGAAAATAATAAAAATTATACCGCCAGGCAACCAACTGAGTGACGGGGCATCAAAGTCGGCACTGAACGGCTATTCGCGATTCTTCTTGGCGACGTCCCGTCTCGTTACTGTAGAAGAAACCGGGTTCACACCGGGTTGGCGTTGTAGAGAGGGTGGACGGCCACCACGCCCAGCCGGTGACCTTTCTGGGAAAATTTGTTTTCTAGCAAAGGTGAACTGATGTGTTTGGCCAGGAATGTTTCAAAACGCTTCTTTGCCTTTAGCAGTTGGTTGCGTGGGCGTAACCATAGAAGAAACCGGGGTCCCACCTGGTAGCCGTTATAGAGCGGGTTCGTGCATGCGGACCCTGCATATCGGCCACCCCGGGAAAACGCTTGTTTTCTCGTGAGCGGGCATCAAAATCGGCCCTGTACGGCTTTCGCGATTTTTTTGGGCGATGTCCAGTCCCGCAACTGTAGGAGAAACCGGGGTCGCACCGGGTGGGCATTGTAGAGAGGGTGGACGGTCACCATGCCCAGGTGGTGGCCAGCCCGGGAAAACTCTTGTTTCCTAGTAAAGGTGGACTGAAATGTTTGGCCAGGAATGCCTAAAAACGCTTTTTTGCCTACTGCAGTTGATTGCGTGGGCGTAACCATAGAAGAAACCGGGGTACCACCTGGTGGCTTTTGTAGATGGCGTCCGTGCATGCGGAAACTGTCCGTGCATGCGGAAACTGCATAGCGGCCACCCCGGAAAATTTCTGGTTTTCTTGTGACCAGGCATCAAAGTCGGCCCTGAACGGCTATTCGCGATTTATCTTGGTGACGTCAAGTCCCGTAACTGTAGAAGAAACCGGAGTCGCACCGGGTGGATGTTGTAGAGAGGGTAGACGGCCACCATGCCTAGGTGGTCGCCATCCTGGGAAAACACTTGTTTCCTAGCAAGGGTGGACTAATGTGTTTGGCCAGGAATGCTTCAAAACGCTTTTTTGCCTCCGGCAACCTAGGCGTTCACGCTCTCTACAACGCCCACCCGGTGAGACACCGGGTTCTTCTACAGTTACGGGACTGGACGTCGCCAAATAAAATTGCGAATAGCCATTAAGTGCTGACTTTAATGCCAGCTCACGAAAGAACAAGAGTTTTCCTGGTGTGGCCGCTATGCAGGGTCCGCAAGCACGGACGCCCTCTACAACTATGGTTACGCCCGAGCAATCAACTGCTGGAGGCAAAAAGGGGCTTTGAAGCATTCCTGGCCAAACACATCAGTCCAACCTTGCTCAGAAACAAGAGTTTTCCCAGGATAGCCTCAATTTGGGTGTGGTGTGGTGTGGGACCCCGGTTTCTTCTATGGTTACGCCCACGCTATCAACTGCTGGAGGCAAAAAAGCGTTTTGAAGCATTCCTGGCAAATTAGTCCACCCTTGCTAGGAAACAAGAGTTTTCCAGGATGGTCACCGCCTGGGCGTGGTGGCCGTCCAACCTCTTTGCAACAACCACCCGGTGTGACCTTGTGTTGTTCTTCTACACTTACGGGACATGACGTTGCCAAAAAATTGCGAATAGCCGTTCAGGTCAGAATTTTATATCCGCTCACGAGAAAACAAGAGTTTTCTCGGGATGGCCGCTATGTAGGTTCCGCATGCACGGAATCCCTCTACAACGGCCACCAGGTTGGAGGCCGGTTTCTTTTGTGGTTAAGCCACGCAGTCAACTGCTGGAGGCACTAATGGGTTTTGAAGCATTCCTGGACAAACACATCAGTCCGACCTTGCTCGGAAACAAGAGCTTTTCCAGGATAACACAACTTGGTCCTGGTGGCCTTTCACCCTCTCAACAACGCCCACACGGTGCGACCCCGGGTTCTTCTACAATAACGGGACTGGAAGTCGCCAGAAAATCGCAAATAGCCGTTAATGGCTGAATTTGATGCCCGCTTACGAGAAAAATGTTTTCCCAGGGTGGCCGCTATGCAGGTTCCGCTTGCACGGAATCCATCTACAACGGGAACCCCGGTTTCTTCTATGGTTAAGCCACGCAATCAACTGCTGGAGGCATTAATAGGTTTTGAAGCATTCCTAGCCAAACACATCAGTCCACCCTTATTTTGGCGTGGTGGCCGTCCACCCTCTCTACAACGCCCACCCGATGCGACTCCTGGTTCTTCTACTGTTACAGGACTGGACGTCTTCAAAAAAAATCGCGAATAGCAGTTCAGGGCCGATACTGATGCCCGCTCACGAGAAAACAAGAGTTTTCCAGGGGTGGCCGCTATGAAATGTCCGCATGCACGGACCCCCTCTACAACGGCCACCAGATGGGACCCCGGTTTCTTCTAAGGTTACGCCCATGCAATCAACTGCTGGAGGCACAAAAAGCGTTTTTTGAAGCGTTCCCCGCCAAACACACCAGATTTGCTCGGAGTTTTCCAAGGATGACCTACACCTCGGTGTGGTGGCCCTTCACGCTATCTACAACGCCAACCCCAGTTCTACAGTTTCGGGACTGACGTCGCCAAGAAAAATCGCGAATATCCGTACATGGCCGTCTTTGATGCACGCTCACGAGGAAACAAGTGTTTTACCGAGTTGGCCGCTATGCGTGGTTCGCATGCACGAACCACCACTACAAAGTGTTTTGAAGCGTTCCTGGCAAAACATATCAGCCCATCCTTGCTCCGAAACAAGAGTCTTCCTAGGATGGCCACTATCTGGCTGTGGTGGGCGACTACCCATTCTACAACGCCCACCTGGTGAAACCCCGAGTTCTTCTACAGTTACGAGACTTGGCGTTGCAAAGTAAAATCGCGAATATCCTTTAATGGCCAACTTTGATGTAACAATTGTAACACAACGAATAAGCGCGATGCTGGAGTGGTATGAAAATACGTTAATAATTCTCCTACTGGTTGAAAAATAGTTTCGGGGACTTTAGGATTGCGCTTTTCCTTCCGTCCGTCCGTCAGACCGTCCGAGCTTACTTTTGAATACTTTTGTGGCTATAGGAACATTTGATAAGTGTACTTTTTCTTTGATGTCATTCATTCCCGTAAGCTTTTATGAAGCTATTTTTCGTTTACGCGGCTAAAGGAACAATAGAGAGAACAAAGGAGTAGCCATATAAAAAAAAAAACCATATGAAGGAAAGTCCGGTCCATAACTCTGTCATTCATTAAGGAATTTTAGTATTACTTGGCATAAAGGTTGCCCGTGCCAGGCGCAGAACCCGGACGCTTAGCTTAAAGGTCAAGGTCACACTTAGAGGTCAAATGTCAACGGGGCTTTTCCTGCCCGATTCATTACTCTGCCATCCATGAATAGATTTTAGTATTACTCGGCACAAATATACCCCATAATAAGATCATGTGTCATTCACAACTTTCATATCCTTAGCTCAAAGGTCGAAGTCACACTTGGCAGTCAAATGTTAACATGGCATGAGCATGATCTGGTTCATGTCCAGTTCAGAACTCTCTCATAAATAAAGCTTCCCGTTAAAGTCAGTAAGTCCAGGATCGACGACTTCCACGTTTGAGATGATATCATCAGTGTCTCTCGTAATCACTACATCAAGAATGTGTCCTGCAACATGGGTGGGTTCAAGTACATGCTGATGCATACCATAGGTCTCAAGACAAGTGTTAAATTTTGCAGTTTCGCGATCATTAGGTGATGAAGATGAAAATTCAGGTCCCCAACAATAATAACGCTTTTGTCAGTTGTTGCATATTTGGACAGAAAATTAGGCCATTCCTTTTCAAGAAAATCTTGAGTACTAAGTCCATTCTTCTTAGATGGTGGTGGTCTGTATATTACTGCTCGTTGCATGGAGTACCCATTTATAAGAATTTTTCTATCAATATACTCAAATGTCGAGAAGTCCCCTTCACCGGTTGAAGCCACAAGACGGAGTTCAATGGCAGCCTTATATATGACTGCGACGCCACCACCCCGCATACTTCCACGTCGAGGAACGTGTTCAACCTATAACCAGTTGGCGTGAGTTCACTGATGCAGATTTTTTCTGTAGAACTGCCAAGCCATGTCTCGGTGATGGCAACAATGTCAAAATCATTTGAGAGAATATAGTCGAAGAGTGATAAAGTTTTGTTTTTCACAGATCTAGAGATTAAGGAACACACTTGAATGTTTCTCTGTGACTTGACCAATGGATGACTTTCAAAATTGATCTTAATAATATTCTGTACATTTGTAGATTGTTGTTTAGATTTGGAAATCGTTTCGGCAGGGAGACAGTTGATATTTGCTGCGGCAACGTTCGGAGATGTTTCTGGTTCACTCCTTGGTTATCACCCCATACCCTTCTTACAGTATTTTGACTGCCCCTTTTCCCTCTATATTTTCTATATTGCAAAATCCCGGGATGTTTTAGCTGTGTCAATACAAAAGGATCAGTTTTAATACCACAGGCAGTCACTGATTGTTGCACATTGAAAAACATGGACCTGTCGTAGGTAATCCATGACAAGTATTCACTCACAGTCATGATTGCTCCAGGGCAAGTGTACTGAGATGAAAATTTAAAATATAAATGTCTAAAACTGTTATTAAAATTCAAATATCTAGATAACCACTCTAATTCAATCCACATAAAATGAACATAAAGCCAATCATGGTTACATCATTGATCATATATTCAAATTGCAAGATTGTAAAACAAGTATATCTGTCTTTAAATCACAAAAATACAGGAGCTCAAAAAATGCAGCCTACACCTGGCGCATAACATTAAATTATATGAAATATCATTAAAATCTTAAAGTGTGAATTCCCTTGTCCAGCTGGAAAAAACATTCTCAAATTTCATGTTCAAAATGCTAATTCTTGCTAGAACAAGGCATATATCGTATTAATGACATTGACTTCAGGATTCTTCTAATATGTATAATTATAACAAGGTATATAATATGGATTTATGGTATTGATATAATTGCTAGGACATTTTTCTAATTTCTTGTTCATCATCATGTTCAATGAACTTTCTTTTATACTATACATACATTTTCAGTTACTAAAATACCCAAGACTGGTTTGTTAAGGATACGCTGTATGATTTTTTTTTGCATTTAATCATAGTCATATTTATTTCATAGTATATATACTACACGTCTTTTTACAGCTTGTATATGTCAAGAAAAATGATTGTTAAAGGATCAGTCAAATTAAAAATAAGCTATATGCTTGTTTGTATATTGAAATTGTGAAATAGAAACATCAGTAATTGCAGTTAGAGTAATAATCCTGCATGAAAAAATACAATTTTTGCAACAATCAATTGAAATCATGGTTACTGATTGATTGTCTACTTTTAATGTACACTAACATCAATATTGTGAATAACAAATTTAGACTGTCAGGTTTTAACAAAAGCAAATGTAAAGGCGGACTATATAACTGCCTAAGTCCACTAAAAACGTACCAATCAAGAATAATCTTTATTAAAATTACTATTTTTCCGTTTTCAAGATCATACAGATTGGAATGATCGGGTGTCATTTTAGTCATGGTATGTCACATGTGATTTCGTCATTCAAGGGTGGGATCGTTCTTGTTCAACGTTTTGACTCCGTGTTGTAATATTTTCTGGTCCTTTGGGATCATGCGGTGCATTCGTTTTTACTACAAAAAGAATCCGTTTAAGCCGGTGATAGGGGTCGTGAGGGGTATCGCGCATTTCATAACCTCTCATGACCTGAACAGACTCAAGTCAAACAGTCTGCTATAATGTTGCTCGGATGCACTCTCCGCGGCCGAGTGTTAAGATCACTGACTTTAAATCAGTTGCACCTCACCGATTTGGGTTCGAGCCTTACTCGTGGTGTTGAATTCCTCATGTGAAGAAGCCATCCAACTGGCTAATGGAATGTCGGTGGTTTTACCTACCCAGTGCCTGCTCGTGATGAAATAATGCATGGAAGGGCACCTGGAGTTCTCCGCCACCACCAAACCTTGAAAGGCGCCATGTGACCTATAACTGTGTCGATGCGACGTTGAATCCTAAAAACAACAACAAACAAACGCACATATTTTATTGGTAATCATGGGTGTGACGAGTCAATGGATGTAGTAATTACAGGTTCTGCAATAAAATATTTCGAATGAACCGGTAAATGATTTAATTACTTAATAACATCAAAATCAAAATTTACCAAACTTCTAACATAAAACTGCAATCCTAATCTTTTTACCCAAGTATTGAACGCCTACAATGTAACCAGAGCCATATACCGGATACCAAGTCAGTCAATGAGTTAAACCACAGATACTCTTAGAACCTCTCCTGCTCCTGCGGATAGAATTTTAAGATTTAAATGTGTTAACAAAGCTGATTTTCTAGGATTCTTAATGTGAATATGTAACAGGGTAAAATACTTTTCATGAAAAAGATTTTCATTCTCAAAAAGAATTTCCAAACTTGATAGAAACTTTAGCATTAAACGGTATCGGTGTACTGTCGTTTTTCGAAACAATGACCTGGAGGGTAATTCAATTATTCCGTCATTGGTTTACGTACGCCTATATTGTCAATCATATCAAGACTAATTTCACAGCATCCCGTTAAATATTCTTCCTGTGTAGAAACACACTTTGCTTTTGACTATCCATGATCTGAATACTTCAAAGCAGTCACCCCTTGGGTATATTGAAGAATCAGGGGCACGTTTAAATGCAAAGCGTTTGCCTGTGAGCATTTGCTTTGGCAAACGAAATAGGAAAACGTCATAGGAATACTGGACAGGAAAATGAGGTGGGTGCTCAACCTTAATAACTTTCTTTTTCTACGAAAATTTGTACAATTTCACTTTTGTGAACGGAAGCATAAACGGTATACCTTTCAAACGTTTATTTTGAACATATATTTCTTGTTTTAAGAAAATATGTACAATTTCACTTTTACGAACGGACTTATAGGTATCTTTTTTTTGTAGAATTGCATATGATGATTTTTCCCTCTTTGCATGGAATATGTACAACGAGACAACTCGAATTGAAGAAAATGTCATATCAAACTTTCTTGACATTTTCTGTACTTTTTATAATGATTTAGAAATACTGTAAAACCTGGAATTGTTTTCGCGCTTTTTAAATTAGCGCCTTTTGCGGGTAGTATATTTCCGCGAAATTAAATAGCCGCGAAAAACTCTGATCTAACAAAAACGCGAAAGTTTCTAGCTTCAGCTTAAATAGATCGCTATAAAATGGTTCTGTGCTTACACATACCTGGATATTAATAATTCATATTCTAGTACCATAATTGTATAACATGAGTGCACAAATCCACATTATTTCAATTGATTGACAAGTTACTTATGTATGAAGCAACAGTCTTTTCAATATCGATCCGTCAGGCAAACAGGGGATAAAAACAAAAACAATTTGCATCTATCGAACGACATATACATGTTATTTGCAGTCGGCAGCCAATACAATATATTATTTGTAAGTAAAATATTGTGTCTATTTCTGCTAAGTGTGGATTAATCGCCTTTTAAATGGCAAACAAATGACAGTGTAATAACAGCAATTTACTGATGTCAATAATTGGGTTGAATGGTTGATATGGATGAAAAGGATTACGGTGCATTTATAATTGAAGGGTTCAATAAAACTGAACGTTTTCGAGAATACTATAAATGCAACTATGTAGTGATACTTACCTTATGTTAACTAAATATGTTCACTTGCGACTTCATCTTCGAGGGATTCGCGATGGATATGATTCCGCGAATATTTGTATCCGCGAAAATGTCCACGTTTTGAAAAACGCGAAATATAGTATCCGCAAACATTTCTAGGTTTACAGTAATACAGAAACTCGGGCTTTTATGTAAGCTCTGATTTCTATTTTCAGTTTCATTATAGCATTTAAATGTAGCTAATGTATATGAGTGTGTATAATTCAACACTTGATAACTTTATCAATTGTCAATCGATTAAATCAATATTTCAAGTTTTGATGTACAACGGCTCTGGTGGAAGACGCCTAGTTTGACGTGGCCGATGAGAGAACCGACACCATCACGTACATGAAACGGGTGCCTTACCACAACGCTCCCGATGCGGTAGTGCACGACCACTACACTACCGAGGTGTCAGTGCACGTCTGTAGCACTCACATGTAGCCCGCTTAGCTCAGTAGGGAAAGCGCAGATCTACGATAGCCCGGGCGGGCCGTATGTTCTCCGTGACGATTTGATATAAGACATTGTGTCTAAAATCATTCGTCCTCCACCTCGGGTTCATGTGGGGAAGTTGGCAGTTACTTGCGGAGAACAGGTTTATACTGGTACAGAATCCAGGAATACTGTTCAGGTTAACTTCCCGCCGTTACATAACTGAAATACTGTTGAAAAACGGCGTTAAACCCAAAACAAACACAACAAACAAAATCATTCTGCCATAACCATATCAAAAGTTCGTGCAACGTGCGAATGATGGCAGATCGTATTTTAAACGACAACAGCAAATAGATAAAGAGCATAAGATGAGACTGAATCTCTTAAACCGTAGAATTCTTTATAACAAACTTTATTTGTTGTCAGTGACGGGTTATATATTTGTAAAACAATAAAAAAAAATAGTGTACAATTTTATTTGTGCGCCAACGTGGAAGGTTTTGTGTTTCCAAATTATTTATTAAAAAAAACACACAAACACTTTACTGAGCTTTCGACGTATAAAGTACTCTTCATAAATATTAGCAACGTTTAGAATAATAAGTGACTTTTTTATATTTTCAAACCTACACTTAAAACGAACATAAACCTTACGTTTAAGACTGTGTTTATGTATTTCCAATTGTTCAAAATGTTGCGTTAAGACAATGTGACACTAAAATACTGAAATACTGAGAACTTAAAAGGAAACCGGATATGTATTATTTAAAAACGAAGGGTTATCCGCCAAAATTTGGTGAAACAGTATCATGGAAACAAATTATAAAAGCTAAGTTATCATAAAACACGATACAGCAATTTAGATGATGTCCATTATCATCGTTCTTTCTTTGATTCTGGCTTATGTACGGAATTTTAAAATATTTTTCTATGGAACGGGTGGCATGAAAACTAGTAGGCGAGGCTAATTTTCATATGCATTTTTAACCTGTCTGAGCAGAGTACCTCTGGTGACAAATACAGGCCTCTTGACCCTGTAGTTTTTATACTTGGATTCAATTTTTATTCGCCAGTTTGTGTTAAACGAACGTGTTTTTGACGCGTGCTGCTGCCCGTCCGTCTGTCTTTCATTTTTTTAGCCAGTAGCTCCCTTGCTTGGCGCTCAGCATTAAAGGGAAACTGGCCTCTTTTCTCATACCCTCGTGGCGATGGATTCAATCAGGAATGAGGTGCCGAGAGTGATAAATATAAGTTGAAGAACTTCCTTCACAATCGACCTAAAATAAATTAAGTATAAACTAAACTAGACATGTAGGTTGGTGTCAATGAGACGATGTGCAGTGTGCATGAAACAGGTTGGTAGGTCAAAGGTCAATGTCACAGCAACGTCAAATCTTTTATCATGTTTTATGCAAAGAGGACAACTCACTAATTGTGCAATGTATTTACTTCAAACTTGGCTGATATGTACAACAATACAATTTACAGAGCGCATAAACTTCTGTCGAATGTCAAAGGTCAATGTCATGCATTGTGTTTAAATTTGTCCTTTGTTGATGTGTCCACATTACTCCCAGCCCCATCCCCAACAAAGACACTAAGTATTCCATCACAGCCGCTGCAATCCCCCCCCCCCCACCCTACCCCTCCCCCACCCCTCCCTCGTACTACTCAACAAAATTATTTAAATTTTAGCACTACGTGCGTATATTGCCCTCTTTTGTTCGTTTATATCCAATCGTAATATGCGATTTCACAAGTCAATAAAATGTCTGTATTTTATTTATAGACATAGGATACATGCAATTAATCAATAAGGCTATGACATAAAGTTTTATTAGGTATTGTGGTGTATTGATAAAAGGGTATAAGTTGCTGTTTTTCTTCCAGTATATTTATCATATATGCAAACTGAAACTGAAACTGATGCTGAAAACTACATTTTTTAATTAAGGGTTATATTATTAGAAACATGAGGTAAGGCTTAAAGAAAAAAAGTAACAAACATGTTTTATTTTCTATGATTGAATATGGAGAGATGTCTTTTTAATATATTCTATTATCATCTGACTTCAAATCCTAGAATTAAAAAGTGTTAGTTGAACCCGTTTGTATAAAATTATCTGAAACATGTCCGTATTTACAAAATGTTTTTAAAATTTGGCTAATCAAATAACTGGATAAAATGCAGAAATGACGGAACATGCTCTTGGTGAACAGCTGGAGTGTCCGGTATGTCTAGACAGATACGAGACACCTAAAGTACTGCCTTGTCAACACACTTTTTGCTTGCAATGTCTCGGGCGCGTGGTAGAAAACAGGTAAATAGATTTCAGTATTTAGTAAACACTCGTAAGCAAACACATATTTCATTTGAATGCACGCTCACCATTTTACGACTGAAAACAATTCGAACAAATGCCACTTATATTGTATGATAATTGACTGTTATAAGTTGCTGAAAGAAAGTGTATTACGCAATTTCTCTACCAAGATTGTTTTTATAATTTTTTACATCAGATTGTACGAAACCTTCATTTTGATTAAAAAAGAATCTTAAATTGACATGCACGTGTGATAGTTTTGCTTTTCGAACCTTATTTATTACATGTAGACAAGATCTTAGTATTATTTTACGAACATTTGTACGCAACGGAGCGAAGTGTATCACACTCCCAGAACCCTGAAAATACGGCACCTTCGCTTAAGCCAACCATGCCGGAAACCTACATAATTCGATGCATCCACATGTTTCAACACTGAATATATAGGAGACCCGCACATGGCTGACATTTCAATGGGTCTGGAAATATGCACACAGTACACTATTAAGTAGCTATCAATGTTGAGAACATTTGTCTCTGTAACTTGTTTCATGTTTGTCCTATAATAGCCACAAACGACTAATCCCTTAAAGGGAGGTAATTTACTTCAGAACAGAAGAATGTCGTAACAATTAATATACGAAATAGTTGAATTTCCATTGGACAGTTTCAAACTATTTTAATTAGATTTTATTTGTTTATCAAAAGTATTTCGTGTTTGATACAATAAAAGTGACTTGGTATCAAATAGCCTTCACGTGTATCGTTACCAAGGTCTAGATTTCCGTTTACATTATGGTTTCCCTATGTTCTTATATATATATCTTATATATCATTCTTCAAACATTTATCGAAACATGATAAACACATTTACACAGTCGTTCAAAACGATAAAAGCGATGTGGTAAGATAATATAGAGTGTCAGCACTTGATTTTCTTTAAATCTTCCTGGATTTTAATAATCAATCAATTTAAATAAAGGTAAATGCCTGTTAACATGCGTTTGTTAACTTGAAAAGGAGATTGATTTATTTATTTCTTATCGGCTCATCATAGCTTAATCATAAAGGATATACTGTATATTTCACAAGTAGTAGAGGACCTGACTCTAGATCACTTTTCCCCTTCTTTGTCTATATAAAGCCGCAATCTTGGATTGGGAGGAGTCAATTTTCGGGACGGGACTAATTTGAACGAAGTGACGTCACGTTAATATGTTTATCCGTCATTTTAGATATTGGAAGTAATGAAAAGATAAGAAACAATACCACTCTGTTCATCTTTTATTTTTTGTATAAATAACATACAATATATACTCAATATCCATACGGGTAAGATATACGTCCATCTCTCACTCTCTTATCAAACACAATCCTATGTTTTTTTTCTTTTGCGTCATCGTTAAAAGTCTAGCTCGATTACGGTCTCGACCTATTTTTTGAGAATCTGTCACCGTTACGACTCGGTTTGATGGGCCTATAATCATGTCCTTAATGGCTTCAAAATTGATTGACATCCGATTTTTAAAATTTTCAGAGTGATAATTTTAATTTTACAGCGAGTTTATTCTTTGTTCTAATAATAATTTTTTTAAATAATTAAAATCTTAATGTGTATATACCATTTTAGACCATATATAGCTATGAAATCTTACTTTTCATCCGTTTGTAAGCACGTTGTTTAAACTTTATAACATCCAACTGTATATGTGACAATTTATTATGCCACCCGCCACCGCCACTTCCACCGCCACATCCACCACCATCACCACCACCACCGCCTCCGGCCACCACCACCACCACCACCACCACCACCCCCCCCACCCCCCGCCACCCACCACCATCCGCCACCACCACTACCGCCACCCACCACCCGCCACCATCTTCACCACCGCCACCTGCCACCACCATCGCTACCCGCCACCACCACCGCTACCCGCCAACACAACCATCACCACCGCCACCCGCCACAGACATCGCCACCCGCCACCCGCCAACTGCCACCCGCCATCGCCATCGCCGCATCCCACGCCAACCTGTTTGCCTAATTATCTGAATAAGATCAGATAAGCAATGAAACCTTACTAACTTTAAATTTCCCAATCAGACTTTCAGTACTTTGATACAACACATATATATATATATAGATGTGATTGTTATTGCGCCAAGTGTTGGCAGCAGAAATTTGTGCTCTTGATATTTTGATTATTCTGTGAAAACCGGTGACTTTAGAACCAAGATTTTTTGCATAGTGTTTCATGAATATATGTAGATAACATTTCTGTGTTTTAATTGGATTTATTCATCCGGTAGTGGATTTTATTCAATAAAACAATTGGATGTACAATAGAATAGACTGCTTTTACCTGTAAAATAGTGTATATTTTTTTAGTGAACACAATCTCACAACATAATGTGCTTTATAAAGTATAATAGAGACCAATTATTGAAATTGGAAAACATACCCAGAAGGTTTTCACGACCAGACAAAGAAACATTGAAAATTCTAAAGGATTATGATATTTTGATGTACAGATCTGCCAGAGGTGGTAATAGTCAACTTACACGTAATTGGGATATCAATCAAGGGATTAAACTCGACAATATTAGAACATTACCTGAGGCAATTTCAACTGTTATATCAACAGATAGACCAAAGCATAAGAAAAATATCAACAAAGAAGTGCTTGATTCGAAAAGAACAATAAATTTATCCCACATAAAATATGAAACTCAAACAATAGTTAAAGGCCAGAAAAATATAAAAATTTGTTGCATTAACCCAAGATCCTTGAAAAAACAAAACGACAGCCTTCTGTGATTTTATTATCTCGAATGATCTAGATCTTATTGCTGTGACTGAGACATGGTTAGGCACCTCCATCGATAAAGCATGTCTAGGTGAACTGTTACCTGATGGGTACAAAATCAAGCATGTGCCACGCCCTGGTAGTAGGCGTGGAGGTGGGGTGGCCCTCATTTATAGATCGGTGATAGATGTAAAAGTGGTCTCTTCAACTAGTGACAATACTTTTTCAACATTTGAACATATTGAGTGTAATGTTAGTATCAACAACTACACATTGCTCATGGCCGTTATTTACAGACCTCCTCCATCAAAGAAAAATGGTCTGAATACAAATGATTTTCTGGATACCGAGTGGCCAGATTTCCTATCAAAATATGCCACAGTTGACAAGAATATCATCTTAACCGGCGATCTGAATTTTCATTTAGACATTCCTTCTGATCGTGACACCATCAGATTTAACAGTGTGTTGCAATCTTGTGGCATGTATCAACATGTGAAAGGGCCCACCCACGTCCACGGTCATACCCTAGACGTGGTCATCATCAGAGACATAGATAAAACAGTATCGGCAGTAGTAGTGACTGATCCTGGGTTATCAGATAGCTCTGGAAAAATAGCCAAGGACCATTTCGCGGTAATGTTTAATGCACTTGCCGCGAAACCCCCTCCGGTAAAGAGAACTGTGACATACAGGAAACTCCGTTCGATTGACGTTGATACTTTCAAAGCTGATATTCTATCATCCGATCTTTTGAATTTGTCACGGAGTACATCAGATGCAGAAACTCTCGTCTCATTTTACAACAGTGAACTTTCAGCTTTAATTGACAATCATGCGCCTTTGTGTTCAAAAACCATCACATTAAGACCATCTTGTCCCTGGTTCTCGGAGGAGCTCCACGACGCCAAACACTTGAAACGTAAACTAGAACGTAAATGGCAGACTTCAGGACTCGCCGTTTACCACTTAATGTATAGGAACCAATGCGCAATCGTTAACAACATGTTAAAAAAGGCAAGAATTGATTATTACTCAGAGAAAATAGAATCAAGTGAACGAGACCAAAAAAGCTTGTTTAAAATAACGAAACATTTATTGAACGGTCCAAGTGAAGCGGCACTTCCATCAGGCAAGAACCCAGAACTACTAGCACAGGAGTTCAGCGATTTCTTCATAGATAAAATAGAAAAAATCAGAACTAATATGGCATCCAAGGATCAGAATGAATCATTTACTCCAGAAGACGGACGCATATCACAATGTGATGCCCGCGCGTTTGACTGGTTTCAGTCCAGCAACAGAGGAGGAGGTGAAAAAGCTTGTTCAAAAGTCAGCTAAATAAGTCATGTGAATTAGACCCTCTTCCTACATGGCTCTTGAAATCTTGTATAAACGAACTTCTCCCAATATTGACGAAAATTGTTAACATCTCTCTAGAAAGTGCAATCGTGCCAGAATCATTTAAAACATCACGAATAAGACCATTGTTAAAAAAGCCAAGTCTTGACCAAAACACACTCAAGAATTACAGGCCTGTTTCCAATCTGCCATTCCTCTCAAAAATCCTTGAAAAAGTGGTAAACAGAAGAATTGAGGAACATTTGACGAACAATCAATTACATGAAATAAACCAGTCAGCATACAGAAAATTTCATTCAACTGAAACCGCACTGTTAAAAGTTCAGAACGACATTCTCGAATCCCTTGACAAAGGTGACGTCACAGTACTTGTGATGTTGGACCTGTCGGCTGCATTCGACACCATTGACCATAACACCCTTCTTCACAGACTCGAATTTAATTTTGGATTTGCCGATAAACCCCTTCAATGGGTGGCATCATATCTAACAGACCGCTACCAAACAGTATGCATCGATGGCAAACTCTCTGAACCAGTCCTTATGAAATTCAGTGTTCCTCAAGGATCTGTTCTAGGCCCGAAATTCTACACGATGTACACAAAGCCTGTCGGGTCCATTTGTAGAAACCACGGTCTAAACCACCACTTTTATGCAGATGACTCCCAACTCTATCTATCGTTTAAACCAGTTGACCAAGCATCAAAGGCAGCCACAATCACACGAGTTGAACAATGCCTAAAAGAAATCATCTCATGGATGAATTCAAACATGTTAAAATTGAATGCAGACAAAACTGAAGTAATTCTTTTTTCGAGTCAAAAACACTCCAAACATGTTGAAAATCTAGAACTGAAAGTTGGCGAATCGAGCATAAGACCATCAAAAACTGTTCGAAACCTTGGTGCTACGCTTGATTCGAACATGCACATGGACCATCATGTTAATTCTGTGACTCGAACATGCTACGGCCAAATACGACACGTTGGTCATATTCGACCATATTTGACAACTGAAGCCACAAAAACCCTGATAAACTCGCTTGTGACCTCACGATTAGATTACTGCAATGCTCTTTTGTACGGCGTGCCAAAATCAACAACGAGCAAACTGCAAAATGTCCAAAACACAGCTGCACGTCTTATTACGAAAACAACCCGTTTTGAACATATAACACCAATCCTTAAAGATATTCATTGGCTTCAAATACAAGATAGAATCAAATACAAAATTCTCATTCAAACATTCAAGGCCTTGCATGGACATTCGCCGGTGTATATGAGAGACTTACTGGAGGTGTACGTGCCAACTAGAAATCTGAGGTCAGCAAATGCAGCAACAACCCTTGTGCCACAAAAAAGTCAACTGGTTACCTACGGGGATAGAAGTTTCAGGGTTGCCGCCGCAAAACTATGGAACTCTCTCCCTGACAATCTCAGAAAAGATTCATCACTTAATTCATTCAAAAGAGCTCTCAAAACACACCTTTTCAAAATTTTCTACAACACATAGATACCAACTGTGACTGTTTCTACTCATTATTTTTGTAATACAGAACTACAGCAACTCATTCGTCGCTGACGAAGGTCTCTTAACTGTACAATTCATCATGTAATTAACTAAATTGACAATCCACCTTTTATTTCATCATGTCACATTTTAAGGGTTATGACGTTCTATGTGTGTGTTTTTCGCAAGACTTGAGTTTCACTTGAAATGTGTGGTATTTCTATCTAAAACAGTACATGATGGCACCATTTACCGGGAGGTTGAACCACTATATGCAGCCCGTCTGGGCGTACCAGATGTTTAAAGCACTGGTATTGGCAGTAGGGGTAAAACGACCTCGGGGGTGGAGGTGTGGTCATGGCTGTTTGTTACAATAAGGCTTTAAATATTATCATTGTTCATTTATGATATTGTTGTAATAACTATTGTTTTTATTAGTATGTACAACGCCATTGAAAATATCTTTTATAAAAAAGGCGTTTAAACAAATTGTTCAGTTTCAGTTTTGTGATTGCATATGTCATGTTTTGTTATTTTCCTACATATCTGCGATGTGTCACATGTTTAATTGTAAAGCGCCTTTGAACGTATATTACATATGAAAAGGGCGCTCAACAAATCTGGTATAATAATAATAATATACTTTAAGCGCTTTGATACTACCGATATAGACTTTCAGTACTTTGATACAACCCAAATAGACATTCAGCGCTTCGATACTACCCATATAGACTTTCTGCGCTTTGATACATCCCATACAGACTTTCAGCGCATTGATACAATCCATACAGACTTTAAGCGCTTTGATTATTGAAAGCTGCCTGTGCCGATTTGCCTGAAGGCATAAGGTATATTACTCACACACGTATTTATAGTATCACGCACGACCTTCAAGAGAACTTCAGCTAGAGTAATAACTATACGCGCCGTGACAATGATTGACCCGACAAAAATACTAACTACCATATTTTGTTCGTTATTGAATCATAAGCTATATTTAGATAATGTCTCACAGTCCAATAATGAGTAATCTATTCTTTACTTCATAAGCTATATTTAGATAATGTTAACATAACTGGAAGTAGTATTTGTCTTTGGACCCAAATTACTCGCGCAGTTCCTTACAATTCGATGTCCAAAATGGTAGTGAATAAATTTCCACGGTAAAGTATAATAAATAAAGTCAAGGCGACGGTCTGATCAATATAATACACAGCAGTGTTCTGATTGGATACCACCCATTCCGATTGAACATTCTTAAATCGGATAAATATGTTTTTTCTCCACCATGAAGCATTAAATGCGTTAAACGATGCTTCAGTCCAGAACTTACACTGGTACATTTATAGCGAAAAAACAGCTTATTGTTCTATGTTCTAACAGTAAAATTTTAAATGATTAAAATCTTCGTGTTCCCTCGTAAATAGCCGATGATAAATACGGCAAAACTAGAGTGCACGCCATAAAATATTCAATTGTACATTAGTGAGCCATAGTTTATAAATAGAAATGACACATGCTACCGTTAATTTTAACGGGATTGTATTTAATTTAACTAGTGAAATAAACATTACCAATCTTGTGTACTTAATGACACTGCTAAATAAGATATCAGACGGTTTATTATATCTATATCCATTAATGACCCACACATTTCTAACCATTCAAAATTGTGTTTTTTTTCTGGCAACTTCGTGTAACAAAGTTGCTATTAGATGTTTAGTACAATGGTGACTTTTTAGGAACAGTACAATCTTTTTTTCGGGAATTTTCTTCTTAAGATGTGTAAAAACACTTATTATTCTCTTCATTCATGATTTCTATGTTTAGTGTTTGAAACGTAACCTGTCTGTCAGCACATAACCACTGTTTCACACCAAGAAAAAAAGTTTAACAGTCATAAATCAAAAAGATCATTCTTATGTAAAGAATTAAAATAGAACAAACGTTCCACGGAATGGCCTAACATTTATAGAATTCAGTAACCATATGTTTTAACATCATGAATTTATTACAGATCTGTACAATACCAGCCAAAATTTATACACGACTACATATCGTAGTGACATCTATAGCACTTAAATAATGCGGAGTAATAAAAATGATTACTTACTTCTTTAATGAGACAAATCGCCTTTTCTATATCAATGTTTTTACGTTTTTTAAACCTGACTTCTTGTTTTGAAAATGTCAACTTGGCATGTTGGTCTCTATTTAAAGAGACATGCATGTGATTAATTTTCAATTGTTGGTTGTCCGTGGTAACAAAGAAATGCACAATTTCCGATATAAATCAAGTGGTGTAAAACAAGATGAACTTTAAGAATACTAATTAAGCGTGAATGGGACTATTTAGGTACAAGATTGACAACTCCTCAAGTGGCCTTTTATCGATACGCTAATTTTATTACAATTGTACTCTTGAAGAGCGCGTGTAATCTCTTAATATGCATATTGAACCGAGATAATTAAATTCACAAAATATCCTTCTTCATTAGAAACATGTAGTATCAAAGCGCTTAAAGTCTATATGGGTTGTATCAAAGTGCTGAAAGTCTGATTGGGAAATTTTGAGTAGGGTTTCATTGCTTATCCGATCTTAATCAGATAATTAGGCAAACAGATTGGCGGGGGGTGCGGCGGTGGCGATGGCGGGTGGCAGTTGGCGGGTGGCGCGTGGCGATGGCTGCGGCGGGTGGCGGTGGTGATGGTTGTGTTGGCGGGTAGCGGTGGTAGTGGCGGGTGGTGGTGGCGGGTGGCAATGATGAGGATGGTGGCGGTGGCGGGTGGTGGTGGTGGTAGTGGCGGGTGGTGGCGGGTGGCGGGTGGTGGTGGTGGAAGTGGCGGTGGAAGTGGCGGTGGAGGGTGGCGGTGGGTGGGTGGCGGGTGGCATAATAAATTGTCAAATAAACATTTGGATGTTATAAAGTTTAAACAACGTGCTTACAAGCGGATGAAATGTAAGATTTCGTAGCTATATATGGTCTAAAATGGTATATACACATTAAAATTTTAATTATTTAAAAAATTTACTATTAGAACAAAGAATAAACTCGCTGTAAAATAAAAGGTATCACTCTGAATTTTAAAAATCAATTGTCAATCAAATTTGAAACCATTAAGGACATGATTATAGGCCCATCAAACCGAGTCGTAACGGTGACAGATTCTCAAGAAATAGAGTGAGAGATGGACGTACATCTTACCCGTATGGATATTGAGTATATATATTGACTGTTATTTATACAAAAAAATAAAAGATGAACAGAGCGGTATTGTTTCTTATCTTATCATTATTTCCAATATCTAAAATGATGGATACACATATTAACGTGACGTCACTTTGTTCAAATGAGTCCCATCCCGAAAATTGACTCCTCCCAATCCAAGATTGCGGCTTTATATAGACAAAGAAGGGGAAAAGTGATCTAGAGTCAGGTCCTCTACTACTTTCACACTTAAAAAAATAATTTATTACAATTTTTACTTTATTACTTTATTACTCCACTACTAATTGGAAAAAGTCATAGGTAGCGCTTTTCTGTCCGTCCGTCATTCCGAGCAAACGATTGATACTTTAGGTGGTAGGAGGTGTGGCCAAGGACAATAGAAATCCATTGTATTCACTCCATAACCAGATAAATCTTTTGTTCTTTAATTGGTCATTCTTTCGTTTTCAAACAATGGAATAACAAACTAATAGCAAAACGTGGGGGCGTTCGTCCCTCCGCCTGTTTTCATTTCGTATCCAGTTCATAACTCTTCCGTTCATAAAGGGATTTTAATATTACTTGGCATAAATGTACCAAGTAATGAAATGATGTGTCGTGTGCAACACCCTAGCTCAAAAGTCAGTCACATTTGCAGATCAAAGGTCTATATGTTTTTTCCTGTCTGATCGCTGCCTCTGTCTTCCATATTACTGTGTACATTTGCTCAGACTAGAAGGTCAAAAGTCAACACCGATTTTTCCTGGTCTGTAAAATATTTTGGTCACTTTTTCCCCTGTCTGTAACTTTTTCTTTGTACAAGTAGTCAGCGCAACAAGCTCGTGTTCCATATAGACCTTGTTTAGAAACGTGTTGGTGTATTTTCTTCAGAATTATTCCCTTTCATAAGCTGAGTACTTCATTTTCATTTTTTCTCTTGTTTTCCAACAAATTTAAACATGAAATATCATAAATGTGTCATTGACAGATATCAGATCAATAGGTTAAGTCGCAGTTTAGATAATTTGTCTCCTTCCAGTAGAAAACTCTATTGCGTGGAAATACTTCATTCCTTGTTCTTACTATTACACAAAACCAGTAAAACCAGCATTTTTTAATTTAACTCCAACGTCTGTTTAAAAAGGCTTAAATATTAACCTATCTTTTCAATACTTTTGAATTCTTATCATGTTTTACAATGTATTTGATAGTCAGATAGGCTAAAATTAAGTTTTGTTTACGAATTCAAAAGTTGTTCATCACTTTCAAAATACTGATTCGCACTCTGCAGCTGATCGTCATATTGCATCGGTAGCTAAGTGTTAGAACGTCCGCTTCGAGTGTGGAAGGTGGTGGGTCCGCTCCATAGCCGAGTCATACAAAAGACTTGAAAAATAGAACCAGTTTTTTCCTCGCCTTTGAGGATAGCTCTAGGTCTAATAAACCCGATGTCAGTACAATGTGACTGTTTGGGGTATCATGTCACGTGACTACGGAGTGATATTCCCGTGAGTCAGCACTATAAAGTCAGGCATTGTGCGAACTGCTATAAGTAGACACAGTCGTTAATTTGACTAAAAAAAGACGTCAGTAATTATATGATTATATATTTGTATATCGTTAGGAATGTGGTGCGATGTCCGGAATGTCGGGTCGAGCACATAGTTCCTGCAACCGGCATATCTGGATTCCCTACAAATATTACAATACAGCGACTACTTGCAGCTGATGCTCTCTCAAATGTACCAACACCGATAAGGAATGGAACTGTAAACGATACGGGAGGAACGGGCCATTTGGGCCCAATGGTAGGTAGCATTTTATTTGAACATACAAGGGTAACAAATAAAAAATGCAAAGTGTATGAAGAGTAATTAAACATATCAACAAGTAATTGAGTAGGTATATTACATAAATACGAAAGAAAAAAAAAGTTTGGATGGTTATGCTTTTAAGCCAACTTTAGACAGCCTCCTGTAAGGTTGGATACAATCATGTGTATACGGTTATTGATTCTTGAGCCATTGAATATGATGTTATATTCATCAAAAATATAAAACATTTTTGACAAGACATGCTTTACATTCAAATGATGCCAGAAAACAGATACATTGCCAAACTGAGGACCAACTAGTATTTTCTAAATTTAGACAGTCTTTATTGACTTTTTAGATGTAATATACCACTAAAGGAAAAGCTATAAAACGTTGTATATGACAAGTAATCGGGATGAAGTGTATATTATTGTTCAAAGGTTTATTAGTTTGTTTACAGATCATAGAATAATATCTAGTACTGTATACACTATTCTTGAAACAAAATGACTTCGCATTTACAGATATTATGTTTGAAGATTCATGCTAAGGTATGTTCTCTCAGTAAATTCCCACCACCTTTAATTTATGGAAACAAGAAGGCGGCAACGAGTAAAAAGTATATGGGAAGAAAGACGAACATAAATTACCTTTCCTTTGTTTTCAGCACCGAGGAGACGATCTCGAATTACAGTTGGCTTTGGAAATGTAAGTTTGCCTCTTTGATATAAACATCAGATCAGGAATAGTACATAGGAAAACGGAAAAGAACCTTATTACAACGTACTTGTATTATAGGAGTCCTGTATCTCTCGAGATTAATATTAAGAAAATCAAAAGGACAGTTGAATTTTCTTAACAAAATGGATAGATGTATTATACAAAAATGTATATGTTATTGATTTTATGATCAGTATATTCGTTAGGATTTCCGCGAAAGATTATGAGGCACTTTTTCACTGACATTGCTAACTGCTTGCGCCACACTATAAAATATATATGTTTCAAGTTCAATATTTTGTTTATAAGAGACATGTTTTCAAAGATTAGCAACCTGGGTCATTTTATATTAACGTTTAATGAGTGTCCAGAACCCGAGAATTGATTTGTTTTCATCATCCAAACGGCTTCAATCACTTGTTTTCAAATGCTTTTTTATACATTTTTTTATTCAGTTGATTGATCATATTTTATTGCATTTATATCAAAGAGTGATTGTGGATTTCTCGGACCCCTTGTTCCATTAGTTTACCTATTTTTTTTGTATTCCAAAAAAGAAAGTAGTTGGTGTGTTCTCTTCAATTAAGTTAGTAGTAACAACGATACCAAATGAATTGGGTTAGAAACCTTTGATAAATGATGTATTGTTTCATGACAAATCGCACTGTAGAACTGAACTCGGGATATCAATTTACATTGTTCCATGCTTCAAAAGGAGGTATTTGCATATTTTGGAATGGCCCATGCGATAAAAAGAAACTATTTGCATCTTTGATCTCTTAATAACAAAGAATGAAGTAATTATAAGAGAACGTCACAATCTTTCGAAATGCAAAATTAGATTATTTGCCAACGACATTTCATCGAAATATGTTTCATTTATTGAAATAGTTCACAACAGAATCATGTTATGATATGAAAATATATGGGCCATTCCATGAGAAAACCTGTATTAGTGACATGATATAACTATTGTATAATTAGCAGTGTAAAATACTGAAAAACCGCTGTTTTTCTTATGTTGCTCCAGAAGCTAGAAACTAATATATTGTAATTGTGTCATCTAAGACAAATCAAAGTCTACCATATTTTTCATATAAATGTTGTTTCTGTTGTCATGGCAACGGAAATTCCAAAGCACCCATGCGTCATGAAAATATAGAGGTGTATAGATAAAAGGCTCGTGATGAAACTAAAAATATATGGTTATGTTTTTTTTCTCAGTAAAATCGCTTTAAACTGTTCCTAAATATTCAAATGTATGATGTTAAGTAAGTGTTACGCATAATTTGTTCCATTAATGACTTGAAAAATACAGGGCATGCACAACGACGTCATACTGCTTTCATGGCGTTCTTAACGTCACGTCTCAAAATACCCTCGGTGACTAACTTAAAAACACTGTAGCTTTTAAGATAGTGAAGATAATCACTTCAAATTTTCAGATTTGAAAGATGAAAGAATGTTCTTTATGAATATGTTATTATCTCAATTTTGAATTTCTTGTCAATAATACGGGTTTTCTCATGGAACGCCCCATATATAATATCTAAACAATACGAGGAGGTTAAAATGTAAAGACGGCGTAGAAATTGCCGTGCTATCTTATATGTGTTAATGTAAACACGTAAATGAAATTGAGAAGCACTATTTAATGGCGTAGATATATAGCACCAAATATAGAAGGTCGACGTGACGTCAACGCATAACAGTAATTTCATATTATCAAATTGCGGGAAGTAACACGTCCCGCGGAACACATAAGAAGCGTTCAGATGTCTAGTGAGTTATTTTGCGCGCTTTATAATCTATTCAGAGCGTTAACATCGTTTCGGTTTATAATTTTGTTTCTCAAACGTTTTTTTTTAATATCCAAAACTAGATCAGATATTGTAGTACTGTTTCTCGGCGCATGTTTGGCGCCAAGTTATACGTAGACGTGACTCTAATATCGCAGTGATTTAACGTATATATGCATGTTCTTTTTCACATTAGAAAGTGTTTTGAACTTATTACTGCTTATGTATTTTATTAAATAGATCAGCACGAGAAGCAGAAGAAGAACGGAGAAGACGTGCAAACCAACGAAATGTAGAGAACGATACAAGAAGGCGGCTAGAAAACCAAGGAAACGAGAGCGGATGTCTTGTTTTTAGTATTTTTTAAATTTCAAACAAAGCCATAATTTTATTATTCCTTAGCGTGCTTCACCTAGAGTTTACTACTTGACTGTATATCAATTTGCATGTCACAAGTGTATCAACTCTCAGACTAGCTCCTAGACTATGATATATATATATTTTTTAAAAGTTTTGAATGTAGATGGTCTATATCCTAAATCCAATATAATGTCAATTCTCTGAAAAACAATCTGTAAGATATACTGGCATTTGTCACTATTACACAACAAACATCTGACATTTGTTGAAAAATCATTTATTATCAATCAATCAATCCCTACAAATATTACAATACAGAGACTACTTGTAGCTGATGCTCTCTCAAATGTACCAACTGCACCGATAAGTGACGGAACTGTAAACGATACGGGAGGAACGGGCCATTTGGACCCAATGGTAGGTAGCATTTTATTTGAACATACAAGGGTAACAAATAAAAAATACAAAGTGTATGAAGAGTAATTAAACATATCAACAAGTAATTGAGTAGGTATATTACATAAATACGAAAGAAAAAAATGTTTGGATGATTATGCTTTTTAGCCAACTTTAGACAGCCTCCTGTAAAGTTGGATACAATCATGTGTATACGGTTATTAATTCTTGAGCCATTGAATTTGATGTTATATTCATCAAAAATATAAAACATTTTTGACAAGACATGCTTTACATTCAAATGATGCCAGAAAACAGATACATTGCCAAACTGAGGACCAACTAGTATTTTCTAAATTTAGACAGTCTTTATGGACTTTTCAGATGTAATATACCACTAAAGGAAAAGCTATAAAATGTTGTATATGACAAGTAATCGGGATGAAGTGTATATTATTGTTCAAAGGTTTATTAGATTGTTTACAGATCATAGAACAATACCTAGTACTGTATACACTATTCTTGAAATAAAATGACTTCGCATTTACAGATATCATGTTTGAAGATTCATGCTAAGGTATGACATGTTTAGGACACTTTCCCTCAGTAAATTCACACCACCTTTAATTTATGGAAACAAGAAGGCGGCAACGAGTAAAAAGTTTATGAGAAGAAAGACGAACATCAATTACATTTTCTTTGTTTTCAGCACCGAGGAGACGATCTCGAATTACAGTTGGCCTTGCAAATGTAAGTTTGCCTCTTTGATATAAACATCAGATCAGGAATAGTATATAGGAAAACGGAAAAGAACATTATTACAACGTACTTGTATTTATAGGAGTCCTGTATCTCTCGAGATTAATATTAAGAAAATCAAAAGGACAGTTGGATTTTCTTAACAAAATGGATAGATGTATTATACAAAAATGTATATGTTATTGATTTTATGATCAGTATATTCGTTAGGATTTCCGCGAAAGATTATGAGGCACTTTTTTCACTGACATTGCTAACTGCTTGCGTCACACTATAAAATATATATGTTTCAAGTTCAATATTTTGTTGATAAGAGACATGTTTTCAAAGATTAACAACCTGGGTCATTTTATATTAACGTTTAATAAGTGTCCAGAACCCGAGAATCGATTTGTTTTATCATCTAAACGGCTTCAATAACTTGTTTTCAAATGTTTTTTATACATTTTTATTCAGTTGATTGATCATATTTCATTGCGTTTATATCAAAGAGTGTTTGTGGATTTCTCGGACCCCTTGTTCCATTAGTTTACCTTTTTTTTCTGTACTCCAAAAAAGAAAGTAGTTGGTGTGTTCTCTTCAATTAAGTTAGTAGTAACAACGATACCAAATGCATTGGGTTAGAAACCTTTGATAAATGATGTATTGTTTCATGACAAATCGCACTGTAGAACTGAACTCGGGATATCAATCTACATTGTTCCGTGCTTCAAAATGAGGTATTTGCATATTTTGGAATGGCCCATGCGATAAAAAGAAATTACTTGCATATTTGATCTCTATAATAACAAACAATGAAGTTATTATTTAAGAGAACGTCACAATCTTTCGAAATGCAAAATTAGATTATTTGCCAACGACATTTCATCGAAATATGTTTCATTTATTGAAATAGTTCACAACAGAATCATGTTATGATATAAAAAATATATAATATCTAAACAATACGAGGAGGTTAAAATGTAAAGACGGCGTAGAAATTGCCCTGCTATCTTATATGTGTTAATGTAAACACGTAAATGAAATTGAGAAGCACTATTTAATGGCGCATATATATAGCACCAAATATAGAAGGTCGACGTGACGTTAACGCATAACAGTCATTTTATATTATCAACTTTCGGGAGGTACAAGTAAGACATTAGAAAGTGTTTTGAACTTATTACTGCTTATGTATTTTATTAAAAAGATCAGCACGAGAAGCAGAAGAAGAACGGAGAAGACGTGCAAACCAACGAAATGTAGAGAACGATACAAGAAGGCGGCTAGAAAACCAAGGAAACGAGAGCGAATGTCTTGTTTTTAGTATGTTTTACATTTGAAACAAAGCCATAATTTTATTGTCCCTAAGTGTACTTCACCTAGAGTTTACTACTTGACTGTATATCAATACGCATGTCACAAGTGTATCAACTCTTAGACTGGCTCCTAGATTATGATATATATGTATATATTTTAAAATTTTGAATGTAGACGGTCTATATCCTAAATCTAATATCTTGTCAGTTCTCTGAAAAAATCTGTAAAATATACTGGCATTTGTCATTATTACATAACAAACATCTGACATTTGTTGAACAATCATTAATTATCAATCAAGTGATTAGTCTAGTCAACATATTGTTATATTTGTTGATTTAAGCTTGTATGATTATATGTTGAAATTCAGAAACATCTTTTGACAAATGATTAGTTGTATGTCTCTAAAGTTCATCCGTGTATGGAAGATATATTTTACATTAGTTGACACAAATTTCTGATATCGATGTAAAAGGTTAACTTCTTATGCCTGTGAAGGTTATTTAAAGTTAAAGGTGCATTACTTTTTTTCTACACCAATTTACCCTTTCAGAAAAGATCTAGAAATCAGCCGTGGATTCGAAATGAGTTTTGTTAGTTTTAAAACGTTTGTAAGAAAATCGGTATAATATTCGACAAATATTTTTAAAATATTGTCCTTGATGGAAATCTTCAAAGCAGGACTTGAGCAATGATGTGAATACTATATACTAGGGTAACCAAAATTTATTTCATGGGTGTGTTCAATATATCAAAAAAGCATTATATACAAAATATTTGCACATTCCTCATAATATTTGTATAACTAGTTGACTGACAAACTCTTTATTTCAGAAAAGACCAGAACATACATACGTTGTGTTGTGCGAGACATTTTGAATAACCACAAAACATGTAAATATAACGAATGGCTAGATAAATATAGCATACTAGACTGGTATCTAATCTAATTTAATAAACCCATCAAGTAATTAGAAGCTTAAATGGTAGAGCTGATGGTTTTTCCAGGGCATTCGCAAAATGCATTTTATGTAACTTTTAAGTGAGACAGTTTCCATGTTAAACTAAATAGGTAAATATCGACAGATAAACTCTTTGATAAAGTCTCATATTTTCGACAAAGCTAGAATACAATGTCAAAACATCAGATAATCTCTTTAAAGGTCTACACTTTTGGATGCATTACTGAATGTGTGATCCTTGAGTTTTGGATTCTTCACGTTTAACATCTTTTTTATTCCGTTTTATAAACTTAAATTGTTATACATATTATTTCGATTCTTTGTGATTCGTTACCTTTCACTTGTTTCAGTGTTGATGGTTTTTATAGTTACTTTTGCAGTTGTCACATTTAGCAGATTTGTGGCAGGTAATAAAAATTCCATTAATGTTTATACATAGTTAAATATAAATATATATTGTCTATATCGGAACTGACTTTGCAAATGGAAATATCCTTAATTGAAAATAAAGTCTTATAGTTGTATCATTCAGATTTCGGATGAAAAATTCAAACATTTTAACCAGATAGTTTAGTATTCTGTTCTAAATCTATAATGATTTAAACCAAGATTTGCATTGTTTGATATTACATCAGTAAAAGGCGTAGCTTGGAAATGACTGTTGTCGTAATTATGAGCTTTGAAAAACATCTACCGTATTTTACGGACAATAGGCCGCGGCCTATACGTTAAAAAAAGTGATTTTTAGGCGTGCGGCCTATGCGTCGAAGCGGCCTATACGTCATTTTATTTTTCTAAATGTGTCTTTCATGCGGCCTATACAATAGTTTTAATTTTTCACTTAGATTTTGAAAGCTGTTGAAATTCTTGAAACCGGAACATATTAGTGTTGGACTATATTGTCTCCTTTTGTTAAGTCCATCCGCAACATTGCGGACCTTTTAAATTCAACTGTTGTTTATAATACGTGATCTGAGTACAGAATAGACAATTTTGCCGAAAGAGCCTTTGAAATCAGCTCACCAAATCTTGCATTCGGACTAAATATTTCACTGCAATCGACGGATTAACAAGTGTGATTACCTGTAAATACAATTGATTTCAATGACTATTTATTGAGGACTTTCTTTATACGACATGGTCATGTCCGCCGCATTGTGGTGTATAGGCCGCGACCAATATGCCGGAGCGGCCTATATGGTAAATTTTATTTCTGAAATAGTTAAAATATAAGTTTGCGGCCAGTACGGTGCAGCGGCCTATTGTCCGAAAAATACGGTACTACAGAAATGAAAAGTATATCTTCTATTATATCTATTGGTATTTTATGCATCTGTTTAAGAGAATATATAATTAAAAATGCCTTACATCTGTTAGTAATAAATGTAAGCTGTTTTTTCGATGAGCTTCTTTGAAATTCAGAATGAAGTTACTGCAATTTTCTCAGCTTTATCGGAGTGCACTAGTTTTAGT
The DNA here is from genome assembly GCF_021730395.1 of Mercenaria mercenaria. Lineage (NCBI taxonomy): Eukaryota > Metazoa > Mollusca > Bivalvia > Venerida > Veneridae > Mercenaria > Mercenaria mercenaria. Next base: position 15,603,365 of record NC_069378.1, read on the forward strand.
CAGAAAATTTATCTAAATCAAACATTGTAAAAGTAAATTTGCGTATTTTCATTCAATACAATATGTCGGTATAAACTTTAAAGAATGTCATCATTTTCCAGTCTTTTATCTCAGAAAATTCTTCTTCGTCTGGTCAGACAGATGTCAGATGTTACAAAAGATATTTGCATCATTGTTAAAAATTAAATACAATATTTTGAAGATCCGTAAGTGTTGCTTTGGCATCCCCATCTACCAAGAAGCTATTTCTTACTTTTTTTACACAGGAGCCGCTAAGTTATCCTCTGACTGTTATCTGGAAAGACGAGCTGCTGTCTATTTGTTTGTAAAAGCTTGCTTTGCAGTCTTTTTCTGGGGAGCTTTAGGATTATGGAAATTCAAACAAATGTTAGGAGAGGCATTGGACAATCCTTTCGTGGAAGTTTATTTTGTTATAGAGTCGCTTTTCTCACTTTGCTGGCTATTTGTTGGTATGCTACAAATTTACTACATTGGTTAAATAAGGATTCAGTTGATTCAGTTGATTCAGTTTCTAGTAACAACAATTCTAAACATGTTATTCCGTTAAAAGTATCGAAAAAAGATTACAGACTTATTAAGCAAGGATACACAACCAGTCATAGTACACAGAAATAGCTTGCTCTATTAGTGTCAATTTTCTAACACTATGAAATTTCCTGTTGGTAGGATAGGAAAAACCCGAAAAGGTTATACTAAAACAAAGAGTCGTTTTCTTTTATTCACTTAACTATTATAGAATCAGTATTGTCATCTATTTTCATTACTTTTCAAAATTTTTTTTTTTCTTTTTTTTCCTTTGAAATGATTCATTTCAAAAATATATCCTCCAGCTTTGTAGATTATCTCATATGAACGAAATAATTGAAAACGCTGAAATTTCAAACATACTTTATTTCCAGCTTTCAGCCAGTGTAATGTGTTCAAGTTTAAGTTATTAATGCTAATTAGGTTATGTGTTCACTTTTTGTATTGTAAAATTGAACTGAACGAAATATCTTCAAGAATGCATTTTGATGCATTAAATAACCGGTAAAATAACCATCTGAAGGAAAACAACAATGTTTTACGTTCTTTATGAACTGACAGAAACCTATGAAATCTAATAAACACTTAATGATATTTCCCTAATTTGGAACAATTTCTTTCACAAAATTGCTCGGACGTAGGGGTAAGTTCAGAGTTATCGTAGTTAACGTCACCTGCATATTTTGTATGACAAATAAAGCGTCATCGCATGAGCAAAAGCGTACCTGTTTCCACGATACAACCATAATGCTTGGGTTATTCACACTGGTTCCGGTGTGAAATATAAATACATATATTGATGTATGTTGTTGAAGAATGGCTCAAACTGAATTGTTTTTATAAAGCTTTTAATATGTTTCATAAGTAAACCTCAACTTTCCATTTTAAATAGTGTTCTCAACTGAAAAAAGTTATTTTCAATAAATTGAATTTATTTTAAGTCCCGTTTAATTCTGTAAAAGAATGAGCATTTTCTTATAACGTTTGTAAATGAATGAGACCGTAATATATATTTACATGTGCATGACTGTATATATTCAATGAACGGTAACATGGATTAGGATTATCTTTAAGTTTAGTAATTGTTTGACATAATAAAGAAGGTTTCAAAAAAGTGTGCCTATTATTACCATACATCTACGAGGAGTGTTCGATATGAATTGCTTATTGTCCTCTAGCTCGATATCCACGTGGGGCACGATAAAAACCAATACCTACCTGTATAGGGTTATTCAATACCTACACAACGGTGTATAAATGTACATGTTAGACTAAGTGTAAGACATAAAATTTGCTATTTGAATACACGCAATCATTGACCACTGTAGTAAAAATGGTTGGTAGAAGCGTCGACAAGAAAGATGAAATACGGGCTTACATCAAAGCTCGCTCAAAACTTGGTTGTTCTTTGAAGCAGATGATGACTGAACTTTCTACTGCTTATGGACCTTCTTGTGTGTCTTATGACACAGTTCGGCGGTGGAAAAAGAAATTTGAGTCTGGTGTAGAGTCCATCAAAAATGCACCGAAATCAGGTAGGCCAAAATCTGCATCTCGTAAAGAAATCGTTTCCAAAATAAAGGAAATCATTGAAGGAGATGCCAGATTTACAGTTCGTGATATTGCACGAAAGGTAGGCATATCACTATCAACGGTTCACCTTATTTTGAAGAAGCATTTGAAAGTCAGAAAGATTTCTGCTAGATGGGTGCCACATCTGTTGACTGATGAGCAAAAGAGGCAACGGTTAAAGTGGCCAAAAAGCTGCTTCAAATGTTTCCAAAATATGATAATATAATTTGCCAATGTCGTCACAGGTGATGAAACCTGGGTCCATTATTTTGAGCCCGTCAGAAAGGTTAGCAATAAGATCTGGGCCACTAAACACAGCAAACGCCCAATAATTGCCAAACGTTCTTTGAGTGCAAAGAAGGTTTTGTATGCAATCTTCTTCTCTGGTGAAGGAGTCGCAATAAAAGTGCCGGTGAAAAAGGGCAAAAGCATCACCGGAAAGTACTACAAAGACGTAGTACTGAAGAAACTGAAAAAGTATTATCAGAAACGACGCCCTGCCACTGGTTTTAAACATGTCCGTCTTCTACATGACAATGCCCCCGCTCATACCTCCGCAATAGTTACGGCGTTTTTGAAGAAAGAAAAAGTAACTGTTTTGCCTCACCCCGCGTATTCCCCAGACCTTGCCCCATGTAATTTCTTTTTGTTTCCGAAATTGAAATCATTCCTTGCTGGGCGGAAATACCAGTCCCGACAGGCACTTGGATCTGCCATTCATCAGTACCTTATTACTGTGCCCAAATCAGCGTACCGTGACGCCTTCAAGAAGTGGATACATCGGCTGAAACTTTGCATTTCTAGCCACGGGGAGTACTTCGAGGGCATGAAATGAGCCCTTTTGGGCTAACTTGAAATTTGAAGTCTCCAGATAGAAATAAGCAATTCATTTCGAACATCCCTCGTAGACCTAGTATTAAATTATCTGTTTGGATGTCATGCAAAAGTTGACACACATAGTTTGTATTTTGTTACGTTTGATATCGATATTCATGTTATGATGTTTATATTGCAGGAACAGCCTGGATTTGGGGAAATTTTAACAACATAAATCGTCAGTGTCCAGAGTACGTTTACACCTGGAATGGAAATTTTATTAATTTTGCACTGTTCTTAACAGTTGTTGATTATATCGGTTTAGTGATGTTCTTGTTTTATTGTGGTTACACAATATGTGAAAGAGAAGGGCAATCTACAGTAACTAATATTTCAATATAATGTTCATGTAGATTTAGGAAGAAATATGTTTACGTAAATGGAATTGAATAGTAATAATGATAATTATGTGCAGTTGAAACTTGTATCTCGAACAAGCTTCTTTCAAAATTTCGGCTATCATGAAGACAGTTTCAAGTTTCGTCCAAAAAAAAAACGTGCATAAAACAAACAACATTTTATGTCGAATATCGGTTATTTCAAAGTGAAACGCTCTAACGATTGAAATTTGAGATAGTTTCAACTGTAAATATATTAAGTTATAATCTATTTGTGCAACGAGTAGATAAATTGAAAAAAAGATATAGCAATACAGACATTTGTTTACTTGAATTAATGATAAACCGCCGAACAGAATAATTATCATACTAGGATTTCTGAAAAAAAGACAGATATAAATTTGCAGTATAGATAAAAGCGATTCTAAGAGTTCTTGAAAACACCAGATGGCTGCGTCACTCATGCAAATATTGCATCTTTTGTTCACTTAGTGAAATATATGCCGCCCTATACTGCGACAAACATATATATCGTTTTCAAAATATTCTTTGTAACCCGAGTCAAGTTGGCAACATGCAACTGTGCTATTTCATACAGCAAAATGAATTTTTGAATTGTATTTAGCTTAACTCCTTCAAACAGTCGGATTGCTAATTGTGTAGCGGTCGTTAATGAATATGTTATTACCTTATAATCGAACTCTCAAAGTTTTAATGATCTGTTTTATCTCCTAGCTGATAGTGACAGTGACAAAAGCCATATCACTTAATAGAAAAAATGACACAAAATGATGTTAACCAATAATGTTAATTCAGAAATAATAAAAGTTTAGTGAAAATGTTACATATCATATGTGAAAGTATCGAATTAATAAACGCACTTAGTTACAACACTGATATGTTTTTATTGTTTCTCTTTTCTTTGCATCTCTAAATAGCATTTTCTTAATGAATCATGTTTTTATCAAAGATCTTTCAAGTTAATAGAAAATTGGAAATAATGGCACTTTTTTTAATAATGTAGTCGAGATGAAATGTTATATAGCACATACTATTTCGTTTGTTTGAATTTGGTTTTAAACAGTTTGTTTGGGCTTTCTATAGTTTCGAGTTTTTCGATATTTCGACTGTTGCTATCGAGGTTTCGACTGTCGTGAATAAAAACGGAACACAGTAATTCACTGATATGGATATTAACTTTAAATTTAGGAATTATATTGATTTTGTAGTATTTTAAAGAAAGACAGAAACATGTTAATCTTATTCAGTAGACACTTGAGATAAACTATTATTTTTCATCTAAAACAGCGTAAGAGATGAAAAAAACACCTACTTTCAGCCTTTTGACACGACTTGAGTTTTATTGCTTTATTTTGAATCATTGTTATGAAATTACTTTTGATTTATTTTTAGTTAATGTTTTTACATATCGGTTTTACAACAGCACAGTCAAATGGACTGCTGTATGTCTGGAATATGTTTAATCTAATAAAATTGGTAATGTAAAATTTAGTTCATTTTCATTCAGTTCACTTCTACTTAGAGTTTCCATATTATATTCTCGCAATCTCTTAATATGTGCACTGTTTTGCCAAAATGACTTGCAAAATACATAATATTGAATGGAGTCACTTCTTAGTTACACGTGTAACCAAGTTTTTACTCCTTTAGATGCGAATATTGGAATTCAAAGTTTACCTGTATACAATTTACTTAAGTTTGCAAATAAATTGGATTTCCTTTGCTTCGTCCTTCGGCACTTTGATTCGGCTGAATTTAGCATTGAAGTTGTATTTATATACTGTAAAACATCTGGATCTTCTGTCTGAGCAATTATTCTATCTATTTCAATTTTAGTAAAAGTAAATAACTCTGAAACAGTCATTTGCTGCTTCATGCCATAATTATATTTTATATTTAAATCATTCTTCTCTGAGTAACACATTAGTCATAATACTATCGTTTACAAATATGTTTCCTGCTTACCAGTCATAAACTGGAACATTTTCTGACGTACGTGTTAAGAGACTCGAGACGTGATGCGAAAATTCATTGTCTCTGATATACAGACTCCGTCAACTTCAGCCTGCTATTATTCTGATTTGCTAAACTCTAGGCTTCGAAAGGTTCTTCTTAATATAGATTTTATTAACTATCACAACAGAAGCCTTTATGTGTGTCGTGTGACTGCTGTAAAATGGATCCACATACATGGATTCAGCGTTAATATACCTTTTTGATTCTTTGGACTGACAGTGGTGTTCAATTCTACTTCTTACATAGAGTCTCGCCTAAGCCGGTGCCTGTGGGCATGAGTGTTGATGTACATTTAACGAACAGGCTCAATCGAGTATGCTGTTATTTTGCTTGGTTTCATTCTACGCTTACAAACGATCTTTTTATTGATTTCATTTTTTACTGCAAGCTGTGATATTTATAGATAAAGTGAATATGTATTGCCTTCCCACCTGTATTATGTTTAACTTGCAGCTTAAACGCAAACATTCAGTTATGGGAAGAAAACCTTCCATTGCACCGAGATATGAAATATAATGGTTTAACAGACAAGCAAACAAATCAGAAATACGAAACATGGTAGAATAGTCCAGTTTAGCATACCAAATTAAAACAAACAGAATTTTACATGATTGGATTCTGCTATGATAGCGGTTTATCTGAATATATTGATATCTCGTATACAGAGATATCCGTTAACTTGCTTTATTGTGATAAATATTCTAAACCGGAGCTCCGCCAAGCGGGGCAATATACGCCCGAAGAATTATTTCAATGGAGGATGAAAGCAAGATTTAAAGAAAAGCAAATATGTATGATTTTTGGCGGGTGGGAGTTAGTGGGGGATTAGTAGGGTATATGTGTGTGTGTGTGCAGTGGTGCTGACAGAATACTGAAGAGCAAGAAATAAATCATTGGGGGAGGGGCGAAATGTAGATTTCAGTCTGCACATCGTCTCATATACAAAGTTTCAAGTCAACACCTTAACATTTTTAAGTTATGCTCTGGGCACGATTATGATGGGAAGATTTGACCTTGCTGTGATCCTGACCTTTGACCAACCACCCTTGTTTATAAAATGACACATCATCTCATCACGATCTACCTACATCCCAAATTTGATATCAATACCTTGAATGGTTAATACGTTATGCTCTAAACACGAAATATGACGGACCGATTTGACACTTGAGCTAATTGGTTACCTTGACCTTTGCTCTACATAGCCGGTTTAAGCACTCTGCACATCGTCTCATCACCATTTAAGTAACAAATAGGTAAACATAAACTACTGAGCTTATATTACGGAAACATTACCCATTTTTGCAATTGAAGGATGCACCGACACTGTAAACTAGTGTTTTCTGGTAAAAATTAAGCCAGGAATGAGAGTTGTAAAGCAACTATTTTCATTTGTGAATAGAAAATAGAATCACACATTATTCATGTTTTGTATATAAAGGATATTGAATGAAGTTTTATTACATGCTTGCCACTTAGTTCACCTTTGCAAGGGCATTAAGTTAAAAACATTTTATGCCCCCGAAGGTGGGCATATTAAAATCGCACTGTCCGTCCGTCCGTGCATGCGTGCGTCCGTGCGGTAAATTCTTGTCCGGGCTGTAACTCTTCCATCCATAAAGGGATTTTGAAATAACTTGGCATAAATGTTCACCATAATGAGACAAAGTGTCGTGCGCAAGACTCAGACCCCTAGCTCCAAGGTCAAGGTCACACTTACAAGTCAAAGGTTAACAGGGTATGTTTTGTGTCCGGTCCATATCTCTGCCATTCATAAAGGGATGTTGAAATTACTTACATCTTAACATAAAGATGATAAATGATGAATTATTTTCCTTTTCTGTTTTTATGGATGATTTTCTTGGGCTTAGAGTCACACCGACACAATTTATGTCAAGAGCAAGACCCCGAGTGTCCCTCAGAGCGTTGTTTTAGACATGGGCGGACACCTTGGTAGAACCACTTACCTTGTTCAAGTCAGGTGTATGACTTCCTCACATAAAGAACTCTACACTCTAAGCGAGGTGTCTAACCGTCATCAGAGAATGACAAGACATTCCACGTCAGCGAACTTAACCACTCGGCCACGTTTTCCTTTCCTCCTTGTGAAGTTATTACTTTTATAAAATTGTCGTCGTGTCCAATTTATTTTTGCAATATTACTAGGATCTATTAAGCAAGCAAGAATAATGTTTGTACTAATTGTTAAATCTCACACTTCCTCTCAGTGTAACCCGAATCCTTGAGTGGACAACGTGAGGCATGTATAACCTTGACCCATAATAATTATACATATGGGCTATGTTTTATAACGCCCTAACTCACATACATACACACACACGCACGCACACCTAATTATCATCTGCAAGTTATTGATGTTGTCATTTGTGACACATTGTATTAACGATATATAACTCAATATAGCTCACAATGCATAAAAATGTGATTTGAAGAAAAGCTAGAAATACAGGTCTTGCGTGTAAAAAGGTAAGGCATCATCGCTCTCGCATGCGGTAAGGAGTTATGAAACACATTTAACCAGTTATGACGCATAGACTTAATACACATAAAACATTTCCTCCCTAAGTGTGATTATATCTTAGGCTTAGGATAGGGTTTGCGCGGGAAATGTTGTAATATTATGACAAGCAACCAGCATCGAGAAATTTCAAACATGCTTGGCGGAATGAAGGTGTGATGAAATTTTAAATTCAAAACAGTCAGACGTTAAAAGTAATCATTGATATTTACGCTGATATGTGATGAATATCATGAATTTTCTTTTGCGTCTCTTACGCAGTAAAATGATCTTTTGCCACGTTATATAGATTAAACGAGAGTTCTTATATATAAATTTAGCTTACAATCATTTAATACCTTTGGGTTTTGTTTTTATTTTGCAAAACTTACATATAAAAATAAGTTCATAATATCAAATATTGCAAGTTTATAGCGCGCTATCTTATAAAATCAAATTTTCGCGATTGAAAGCTTTGAAAGAGAAACATGTTTACACCAATGAAAAAAATACCTGTATACTGGTGTCATCATTTTTTAAACTATTGTTGTGAAAGCTATTTAGATTTTCTAGATTATTTTTCTGGCCTGGTGACCCACATATTTACACACACATGTACGTATGGAATGTTTTTTAAACATGATATAAGTAATGCATTGAAATCATAAAATATCAATGCAAAGGTGGATCAATATGTCCACTTTTACATGGTTGTGATTATGCACCTTCCTCGGAAAGTCTGTCATCAAAAACTAGTGTTTTTGTCAGTATTCAAAGTCGAAAAGTCGTGAAAAGCATTTCAGCAGATAAAGCGTGTCTAAACTTGGCGCTCACCATTAAGAGTAAGTACTAGGGCTGGTCAGCCCGGTGTCAGTATAATGTGACTAAATGGTATATCATGTCACGTGTCTTCAACGTGATATTCCAGTGAGGTAGGTAGAACTTTAAAGTTTGGCGTAAAGCTCACTGGTACAAAAAGACACCGTCGTTTATACGACAGAAACATTTTTAAAAGATGCTAAATAAAAACCACACACGCACGCACGCATAACGTAAGCATGCGTGAGCACACACAACTTACATCAAAGAGAAAAGATTGCTAAAATTACGTAATTTCCTGATGAAGCCCATTACTTTTGCGCGATAATATGCATGCAACGTCGTGACGTCCACTTTTTCTATTTCATATAAGAAATCAAACTGAAAATTCCAAACAATATTCGTAAGAGCATTGCAACATTGCGTCTTTCTCAACATTTTCCCTATTGACTTTTAGAAATTGTCATAAACCAATTGTCTTGTGTGATATGAAAGAAACAAACAAGGTACAAACATGTAAATAATTTCATCAAAGACTGATTGCTCATTTTATTTATTTTCATAACATGTCGGTATCATCAAAGTGTGTTGTTTTTTTTGTTGTTTACGCACTGCAGGTGATGGTTGCTTCAGTCAGCATCGAATTTTGACTCTTTATTCCTGAAGATTTTTGTACAATTTTCTGATTTTGGTCTTTGAAATTATTATGAAATATTCATGTGACATGTGTGAGCAAACTTGACATGAAAGGAAAATAAAGGTTATTGAAGAAACATCTGAAAACTCAGTCATATTTCCGTTCAAAATTCGGTGTTTCTTTGTTGTTAACTTACGGTTTATAAGTCAGACAATGACTTTGATCAAGAATTAACTAGAAAATTGTTCTCATTTTCATTAGAAACTTTGTAGAACACACAATACAGGAATGTTAGTAATTTGTTCTCCCCAAATCCATAGACCTTTACAAATAGCTGACAGTTCAATTATGTTCCAATTAATCAACAACTTTGTCTTTGAAATGCAAAGAAGTTTAATATGTTAGTTTACTGAACTACTGGCTCTGTGTTGTTGTGTTTTGCCGTTCCTTTATTCCGCACTGAGAACAGTACTAAACATTCATCGCAAACATTTGACATCTTAATTCGTCCATACCGTTAATCTGTGGGTATAAATGAAATACCAGATACATTTTTGTTTGTTCCGTTACGTGAATGTATGTGCCAAGCTGTTTCAAAATCCGTTCAGCATATTTTTAACGCAACACGCTTTTTTTTTTAAATTTCAACCGCATTTAGAACGCTTTTGAAATTTGAAATTTACAATAGAAGCCTGTATAATGGGATTTCTCTTACTTTATTGGACTATAAAATGTTTCAAACTTCCTAACTTCATGTCTTTTGATAAGTTGTTTCTGTAGATACAAGCTGTAAACGTTTTGTAAGCGTTTCCCAAACCCATTAGATTTTTGTTGTCGACTTATATATAATAGCCGCCGGTTTCTTTTTGCCACGCCGGTATTTGGCAAATTCAGCCCATATTTATACACGCTTTACAAAAATGAAAATTGCCTTAAATTGTTACATTAACCCACCTATTTTAAAGTTAGTATGTTTTGATATGATATCATTACTAGTTTTTTGTTAATCAGTACGAGAAAATTACATTTGCCATGGCAAAAGCGGTTTTGCCATGGCAAATCGGTCTTTTGCCATGGCAAAATGTGTTGCCATGGCAAAATAATTTTGCCATGGCAAGAAAATTCATGATTTTGCCATGGCAAAATTGCCATGGCAAATTTTTTCATTTTTCTTAAAAAGTGATTTTAACTATTTCCAAACGAATGGTTTGGTAGAAATATGTTGTTTCATATCGATAACTCAGTTTTTTTTTATTTTGCCATGGCAAGATTCTGCCATGGCAATTTTGCCATGGCAAGGTTCTGCCATGGCAATTTTGCCATGGCAAGTTTCTACCATGGCAACCTTGCCATGGCAAGATTCTGCCATGGCAAAATTTTACCATGGTAAGTTTGCCATGGCAAGATTTTGCCATGGCAATTAATTTATTTTCTCAAATATTTTAAAGGAAGTTTGATAATTTTAGTGATTATGAAATACAATACTGACAGGAACAGAGAAGATTTTAGATTTCTTGTGTTGGCACATTTAAATCAGCAAGCACAGAATTTTGCTACATAGATTGTTTCACCATTACTGGGATAAATGCTGATTGATTTTCAGTGGCAAGAAGTAGTTTTTTACTTCCTTGTTTTAATGAATAAAAATTGATGAAATGTAATTGTAATATCATATAACGGTAATCATATGACATATATTTTTTCTGTTTACAACAATACATATATTTCTCGAATTACATATATAAAAAGTAAGTTTCTTTCGTTTAATATGAAATACGATATTAATTATTATCACAGTATCTTAATCTTTGATGTTATATGTGACTCGAGGATTTTTTTAGGCTTGGATAATCTAAGCCGCGCAAGAAAAGAAAAGAAAAGAAATCCGAATAGAAAGGTTTAGCGCTTTAAAGTTTTCTGTCAATCTTTATCTAAATTTAATTGCGAACATTGAGGTACTTAAGCTTTCTGGAAATGATTGTGAATACATCAATTTATAATAACGAAAAGAAAAAATTTGTATCAGATAGTTTTGTGCAACATATGCTATGTTACTAAATGAGCATTTTGCAATACCCGTAGAAAGTCACCCACCGGCTTATAATGTCGTTCTTGTCGCCGTCAGTGACCCCGCATTATTATTACGTCACTGTCGTACATTTAATTCAGGGATACCTATCGATGGCAGATAGCTAGCATTTGTTCGGAAGTTTAACGTGTCAGGCAAGCGAATTTTAAGTGCATCGGTGCAATTTTAGTTGTATTTATATGAAATTATTATTAAATGACAGTACTTAAACACAGAGACTATTTTTTGCGGAGAGATAGAGCTTTTAAATTGTTGTTTATCAATGGGAAGGGAAACCTCTAGTTTACAAATCGAGCTATGTCCTACACGTTCTGCTGGGAATCATTAGTATTTAAGTTGGTTTTTAGGCATGACCAAGTTATTATTATTATTATCATCATTATTATTATTATTATCATCATCATCATCATCATTATTATCATCATCATCATGATAACACGTTCAACGGCGCTTCACTAAAGAAACGCAGCCACACATGGCGAGAAATTTGAGATATTATACTTTTGAGTTTAGCAAGTTATTAAAGATTTCTGTCTACATTTTTCAAGATATTTTCTAAATATTTGCATGCTCCATGTGATTTTCTTTAACAGTGCACCGTTATGACGTTACGCTTGGCGTAATGATTCTGACGTACGATCTGTATGTGTTTTTGAATAATAATAAACAGTTTCAGTCTTCTTTGTTTAGTATGGAAATAAATCGGGGCGTGTTAGAATGTGCTATATAACGAATGTGAAGGTCATACGATGACCATATTTATTTTTACAAGTATCAGAACATGTGTATTTACGTCAATTAATAGAGTAGAAATATGTATTTTCCACAAAGCAGCGGTCCCACAGCTATATGATTTTTCACTGAGGAACTGACGTATCCTGCATTTAACATACGGCCCAAAACATACGCTAACTTACTTTAGCACTATTTACTTTCGCACTAGCGTTAAGTGTCGCAAGTACAGTTAAACGTCGCAAGAATGGAATTAAATGTTGCATCCACCGTTAGCAAACGTTTTGCCGCAAAATCATCTGCCCTAGAAGTTGCACTTTTGACATTAAATGTTGCAAGAATTTGTACACAGAAATATATATCGTAATATGAACTTTTAATGTCGACAATGCCTACTGAAAACTAAGACATGTATTTATAATCAATTATGTAATAGGCTTGGATCTTCAGTAGTAAAATAATGTGGTATTAGCTTTAAGCCCAATGGAAGTTATACATTCTATTACATGTATACTTTCTGAAGACAGCAGTCTTAACATGTATAATTATCTAAATTTTACTTCCTTGTACATATTGAAAGACGAGGACCTTGCTCACCTTGCCTTTATAGTTGGCTGTTTTGATAGAGGGTCACGCCAGAAAAAGGTGAAATTATTTTGAAATAGGGAGAGTATTTGTGACAGGGAGATAATAAAGTTTCCACTTAAATGATACGGGATGGTAATGTCGTGCATTTGAGGCGTGCGGTAGGGATGGGGTAAAGGTGGGGAAAGGAATGAATGAATAATGATAATATTGTTATTATTAATAATGATACAGGAATCTAAAATATAGTAAAGAAGTAAAGACATTTGTTATGATACTGCAATTGTAACTTTTTTGTATCTGTTCGTTTTAAAATAATTTAACACCACTTTTAAACAGTACAACATGCATCTTGCATTCAATATTATTAGGTTATTTAACATTGTTCTGTACAATACGCAGACATATTTGGACTCGTACCCAGCTGAGAAAACCATATTGGACGAGCCGCTAGGCGATTTCAATATAGTTTTCTCAGCTGGGTACGAGTCCAAATATATCTCGTATTGTACAGTACAATGTTAAATAACCTTTTTATTCTATATCTATTTTATCTTACTATATTAATATTTAAATTAAAAAGTTTCACTGAATATTGTATTCCTGCCTTTTCTAGTTTTTCCCAGCTTAGTATGGGTGCAAATATATATTATACAGAACAATGTTTGACCTTAAATAACCTTTTTATTATATATTTATTTCACTTCATACGTAATATACGTAATTCATTGAATGTGTTTTTTTTTCTACGTATCATCATGAAAAAAGGTATATGGTGCAACATCCCTACAACAGCCATTTGGCGATTTGGGTGGTAATAATACTTGGCTGAGATATTATGCCCACCGACATTGTCAGCAAGTTTGGTGAAGATCGGATGAAAACTATTCGACTTTTAAGAGCGGACAAGGCTAAGTTCCCTGTTTTTCGAGTAATTCAAGAACTATTATAATCAAAGAGTGCGTGGTACAATTTTGCTAGTTATCGAAATTGGCCGAGATGTAATGCCCACAAACATTGTCAGCAAGTCTGGTGAAGATCCAGCGAAAACTGAGTTATAGAGCAGACATGTTTTGGATGCTGACCGCCCGTCCGTTGCCATTCATAATCTTCTCCATTTTGTTTCTTAACCCTTAAATATAAATTGCTGAGGTAGCTATTCAGACAGTCATGGCTGATACCAATTTCTAGGTTTCGTCCGGAACGGCTTCTTTTAGCGACTTTTCAAATATTCCAACATCTGATGATCCTTTTTACTGTATTTTTAAGTTTTTGATTATTAACAAACGTTTTAATATCTTAATCAGATAGCATTGTTATCCCTTGAATCATTTTTGTGTGTTGTAAACAAAAAGAAAGAAAAAAAAACCTCAAATTAAATCAAGATTTCAAAGCGCATAATCAAACTCTGTACATAGAGCGCCTACTTCATCCGATTTGCATTCAGAACATTTTCACGCGTTTCGGGCTTTATCGTATGTTTAACACGGGACTGTTGAACCATCCAAATACAGAAAATACAGGATTTTTGTACGCGCGTGCGTCCAAATACAGAAAATACAGGATTTTTGTACGCACGTGCATCCAAATACTGTAATATATTGTACGGTCACGTGTTGCAAATGAACGTTCGCGACTGGATAGATAAAATAAGTATAGAATAATGAGATGTATAACAAATGTATGATCTATCTCTACTGGTTAGGATTTTTGTGTGTACTTAGATGTTTTGCGCTTCCAGTCCTTTTGACCGCTAGCGGACTCGACATGTCGCCCGTAAGCATCTTATATGAAGTTATGTGTTTCTACCTTTCCTTTTGGTTGATTTTTAGACCGATGATAGATTATAGTACATAGGAAGTAAAATATATCTATTTGAAAATACGCCAGCTCCCGTATTAAAGCTGTATTTTATCCCCTTTAAATATGTGAATAATTTATCAAAACACCAAACTGAATGCAGAGTGTAATCCGTGTCAGTGTTTACTCGCTGCATAATTCATATTTATAATTATTCATCCTCAAATGTTTAATTCTTGCATAAAAACTACTTTTTTCGCTGGATCCGCCCATGTATTAACGGGAGAAAAACCGTGTGCAAACAAGGCAATTCACGTGCTGTTAATACCCGATTTTTATTTTTGAAATGCTTTCCCAGGGACGTATATGTAATTCTGCGCAGATTGACATCTGGTATCTGCGTCTTTTTTCTTTCATAAAAACCTCTTCTTGAAGCATTAAAGATGCAATCTAAACCATAGAATGTTTTACTGTATCAGTATCTAACGCCAAATGCGCTGGCCCCCAACATTGTTCGTACTCGTTTCTTCCCTTGTTTACTCCCCTTTTAGAACTCTGCGTCAATTCAGATTTTGTAGACAACCGTGAATGTTAAAGAACCGCGTGTTTACCTGTGCGATTTTTTGTCTTTAGGTATCATGTTTATGATTTTTGTAAGTATCAGTCAGTATGTTTATATCTAATTTCTCGAAGAATTTATATAAACAGCTTGGAAACTTGACACTGCGTTCGTACTCATCCGTACTCCAACTGCGTGTCCGTACTCAATGTAACTCAAATGTAAAGTTATTATTCATGAAATTGTGATCGAGTCCACCAAATTGTGAAATGATATGAACAATTATTGGTAATCTTACGTTTGTAATAATGAGAGATAAAAACATCGCTTAAAACCCTTCAGGATGTGTTGCAGAAGCCCGCGGGATTGTTTGTGACCGAGACCGAAGGTCGAGGTCACAAACATATCCCAAGGGCTTCTGTAGACGTTAATACACAAAAAAAAACGTGTATTATCATTACATTCTAAATAAATATTTAAATATTTCATAAAAGAACAATCATGATAACTCATCCTTATAACAGTGGATTAAAAATTCGCAGCAAAATAAATAAAAACAAAAGTCTGTAAAAATAAAAATAATCATTGTATGAATGCCCGATGCATTTGGAAATATGCCGTCTCTAATGTGGATTGTTTTGTCTTTTCAATCAATAACTTATGTAAACCTGTGTTTGTTAAAAATAACATATAATGTTGAAAATTCATAAACCAACACAGTTTTGCCAAAACATGTTTCGCTTTAATACGCTTCTTCAGTTAAGAAATAATTTATAGCAAAAGAGTGCTTTAACACGATTTATGCACGATGGGTGGTTATACGTCGGGCGTAATAATATCACGAGGGCGCAGCCCGAGTGAAATTATTTGAACGACGTATCACCACCCGAGTGCATAAATAGTGTTAAAACACGTTTGTGCTATAAATTATTTCGATTCTTATATGCCCTTCAACTAAAACAGGAGATAAAATATAGAAGCGCTCTTTCTTGGTCGCAACAAAACCTTTGACGTCACCGCACGTTAATGTGACGTCATTCTAGCGTAAGAGTGCTTTAACAGATGCAAGCATATTAGAATTGACAATAACATACACAATGATACGTGGAATGCGGAAATGACGTTGACGCGCCAAATGGACGTCGACGTTTAGACGCCATAAATGGTTTATAAATTTAAAGTGCATCATAAAATAATACGTCTATGAATGTTAAATAATATACATTATTATTCTATTTAGTTGTAGACGTTATAGTTTAGATAATACACGTATTAAACTCATCATTAATTAACTGGATCAAATGATACATGAATTTCCACAGAGACTCGGCCAGTAAATAATATTCAAAAAAGTGGAAATAACAGTTAATTATTGAAGATTCAAATACAAAAGTTTTAAAGGTAGAATCCAGCAGAGATTCATTTTAAAATTCATAAAGCCACGATAAAGGCACACTTTGTTATATATATATATGAAGGAAAGACATTAAATTATTAACAAGATAATTGAACATTTAAAAAATTAATCTAATTGTTTATAACATTATGCTCTAATTTATTTAGCAAATACAATATGTATGCCAGAATTAATCAAATTACGTTCCATATAAAAACTTGCAGCCGGTACTGTCTTTATCAAAATTTTATATATAATAAAGGGAGGTAATAATTAAGATGCATTTTGTTGTTTTCGTAAAATGTTGTCATTAAAATATTTATATTTACAATAAATTGAGAATACAAACATGTTAAAAATTAAAGCTGAATAATTTTGGCAGTGTTAAGATTATACAGAAAGGTTACGTAACTATATAAAACAGGGAGTATATAAAAGTGCAAAACTTAACTTCAACATCATACACATAACACGAGACATTTCAGTTCTAATAAAGTTACTTTGAGAATTTATACAGTGACTTTGCATTCATACCGTGCGGCTATAACGTATCTAATTTATGAATCCAATATGTCTCCTTAGCAGTCTATCCATGTTATCACGCACTAAGTCAATCGGCATAAAAGTCTTCCATAGAATGTTCAGTAGAATTGAAATGAAGAGCAACATTTGATGAAAAACTTGGGTCACATATACTTCTGATATCAAATTTATGACTGTTCATCCGTTTCGACACAAGTTGATGCGTTTGACCGACATATTGTACTTTACACCTTTACATGTGATTAAATAAATAACGTCACTAGACGTGCAGTTTCCACCGAAAAATATTTTAAAAGTTTTCCCTGTATTTGTACTCGTAAATGTATCACTTTCAGTAATACTGTCACAATGTGTACATCTGCGTCTGTTACATCTACTTTTTACAATCCAAAGATTTTTTGTTTAGTGACGAATGAGTAAGATAATCCTGTAGGTTTTTGGGTCGTTTGTAAGCTAGAACAGGTTTATAGTTGTATAATTGTTGTACACTTTTATTGTTGGACAGTTAACGTGGGTTAAGAATAATGAAAATGGTGTTTTTACACGATTAATAGTGGTAGAATTTTGAAAAATCGTCTGTGCAGATATTGACTTTCAAACCTTGATGTGTCCTCACCGTAATATTTTTGAGCTGCTGTGCCGTCATTTAGCGTTTTAAGTCCCCAGAAAGTTTAAAATATCAATCTAGAGGTTCTAAACTACCTAAAACTGCGCAAAATCAAGAGATTTCCGAAATTTAATTTTGGCCGAATCTTTTATAGGGGCAAGGGACAGTAAATTTGAAAACTCCACAACTCTGCGCTGATACCAGTGCGAAAAAAATCATAAAAAAATCCAATTTCGACAAATTCAAGGCAATTATTGAATGTCTTGCATACACATAGCACTTCATTATGTGACATTTTCAGTCTGCCGATTCTGTTGCTTCTGTGATAAAAACGAGTAAAACGCAGGTTTCAGGACACTAATTTTTTACACAAAAAAGGCCCAAAATGCACATCTTGCACGAACTGTACCGTATTATCTGCAAATGACTGACCTAAAACACATGCATTCTTTTAAAGCATGTGGCCAGATAAAAATAATAGTGGGAAGAAAAGTGACTGATGACCGTTTACTTTTTCCGCAAATTTGAGCTGAAGCTGGATGGATGGATGACTGTTTCCAATTCGTCTGACTTCCGTTACCTCAGGTAAAGTTTTAGACCCGGCCGTCTACATGGAGCTAGGAAAATCGATACATGCACATATTTATTTTACACAATAATCACTCGTACGCAGGAATCCTTAGTTCTATACACATCATAAATAACCAGTTGAAATATACATGCATATGCCTGTAAAGTGCATATGTCTATTTTATTTAAAAAACGTACCCGGGCCAAATGCGAAACTGTCCCCTGCCACTTAAACGCAGCTTCTTGTTTGATTGAATGTAGGTACCTCTGGATAATATTTTAACATTCGACTCGCCGATTCCATACTGAAGAATTGGGCAAAAATCGATTCTATTATCTTTCCTTGTTTATTGAGATCAACGCTATACCTTGTTGTCTCCCTTCGACCGTCTAGCTAAATATCGATCACTATCGGATATTTTTTAGATCGTTATGGTTCGGCTATCTCCGCTTATCGTATCACGGGAGGTGCCGATCATAAAAAAACAAGGATTATTGATAAGAGATCTCCTGTAAAAACGTAGTGGGAAGGGTGATTTATTTTACACCAATTTTAAGTACCGGTAAAACAACAACAGCTAATATAGTCATCAACTTGGTTTAATTCTGTTTTTCAATAATGTAAAATACGGAACGGAAAAAAGAAGACACTACGTTATTTATTCTTTTATTTTGCATAGTCAAAGAGCTATAAAAAGTGTTTTATACTTCTTTGGCATAGTATATGAAAATATGATCAACACTATATTATCTTCTTTATATTTTACATTAAAGAAACTGAGACATAAAAACAAATATAAATACACAAAATCATGTATATTAGGCGAGCATAACATACATGTACATAAAACTACTATTATCTTAAAAAATAGAAAGCAGGAAAAAAAAATATTTTAAAAGTGCTTACAAACTTGACAATTTCATTTTCAGTTATTATAAATAGACGTGAAATGCGTTTTTTATTATTATTATTAATCATATTTAACTTGTTAAAATTAATTTTGCTATGTAATGTACATTTGAAAAACATATTGTCACACACTGATGAAAAATGAACAGATAAACAAACTAGCAAACATACTTGACAATGTAAAAGGTATCTTTTTATGACACCAGAGCCTGTTAATTGGAAGTGTGACCTATTTGCCCCCGAGCCAGTCATTGTGTTATAAAGTATGTGCGAATTATGACTTCTCAAGGTTTCTCAAAAGGGACTGACTGACTGATTTAATAAATGTCAGATTTTTAAAATAAAAAGTGGAAAACCTAAGAATAAAACAAGCACACCATAGAAAAAAGTCTTTTAGAAAAGATTTAGGATAAAGTGACACTAATGTAGTGTAAAGGTTATTCATAATAACTATCACGAATATTTTTACTATGAACAGGGGATTACAGATTTTTCATATCTTTTAGCGCGTGCTATACCTTCTTGAGATTAGCTGTGCGTACATTCAGTTCAATTCAATTTCGATTTATTGCATAAACACAATGCCTACAGCAAATGAAAGCATTATATAATATGGAGCAGAGAAAGTACATAATAATTTTCAGGAGAGACAATAAACCAAAGAGCTATAAAAAAAATTAAAAATGTATTTTATACTTCTTTGAATAAACTAATAAATTAATAAACGACAATTTTTCACAATGTTGTCACAAACTTCTATACTATAATATTTTCACTCTTAGGCGAACTTTTAACACGTGTTCTATATATCTATACTTTAATATCGAACAATTAACCTGTATTCAGGAAAAAATACTGTTAATCAAATACAAGTAAATACTCAATCACTGTCCCATTATCTTATGTATCTAACAACATTAATTTGTACTTGAAAATGAAACAATATATTTATTGTGTATTTAAGTCTCGTTCATTAAACATGTTACAATTTTCAAAATGCTCTCACGCAGTCACCGAGAAGATTATTATCTGTGTAATTTTAAGACCTGATCGTCCATAATCCCCTAATAAAAAGGTGTTGATAAGCAATAAACTTGCAAAAAGCTGTTAATTGGTAATAAACAACTATCGAAAAGCGCTTTAATATGGCTGTTTCAGGGGCTCCGAAAACAATTTACTCAAATGTTGCATTATATAAATTCTTTATAACATATTTACGGTTAATACTTAAACTAAGGGGTATATATAAGTATAATTAAACGAATCTTTAAAATACGAGACAGTGGTTTAGAAAGAAATATATATAGTTGCAACGTGCATCATGTCTTATTTTTTTTTTATTTATTAACATGATACGGCAGCATCTTTCTCTGTAACATTTATTTTGCGGTAAGCTTGTAATTCCCAAAAACTGTATATGGTTCGCCTTAATATAACTGAAATTATTCCCGCACTATTATTATCACTTAATACTATGTTGTAACAATAATATTTTCTGTATCATCGGCAGCTAAACTTCGGGCGGGTTCGTGCGTTTCCGCACGCGTCCGGAAATACCACGGACACGGCAAATAAAGAAATAATACAAAAATCACCAACTTTTAAACGTCTAGGGAAGCAAGAAGACATTAAAATAATTTCAAAATAAAAACATATATAAAAAGTTTATTGTCTGTAGAATACTTCAATAGGATAATAAATATTCTCAATATATGAATAAAGTGGCTACAGGGAAAAGAATAAGATACGTATCACAGGTTTTTGCTTATTTTATTCAGTAACTATATGCTGTAAACAGAGACTGATAGTGATGTTTTTTAATCGCCAAGGGAAGCATTAATTCTTCATTTTAGATAAATAATTTTTATATCTTTGTAAAGAGAAAAGAATGACGAACACTTCAACAGGATAATAAATATTGTGTGTTCATTCTAATTAAAACAATATTTGTTCAAACTTTTTTTCCTTCTTTGTTTCTATTGGAAAATATCAACCAGATAAAAATCGATATCGCACTGCCAGGTGATTTCAAGGGGGATAATTTTACCGATAAGACGGCAAATTTTACCTAATTGTTGATCATGATTAAGTTTACACTATATCGCGCGAGGATTTGTAAAGATACTATAAATTCGTCATAGATAACACTTGGCTATAAATGCCTATTTAGTAGTCTACTATTTTCGCCTGAGAATCGTTTGGACAAAATATTTTCCGTTGTAAAATATTTGTAGTACTACTTTTCAAAAAATCATATACGCAATACAAGCTATTTACTTTAAGTTAGCATTGCTAAGATATTGAAAATACGTGTCTACTGTATACGGAAAACGTTTTATCGGTCTTTTCTATTTGAAAATTACACTGCTGACGTATTATGTTAATAAATAAAAATGGCTATATTTCATAACATATAGTGTACCTTGCAAGTAGATAGTTACTTGACAATCAGCTTTGCTACACATTGTGAATTATAATATCTGTTTCTTTCCATATAGCCAAACTAGTCTGTTATATCCATTATAGATTATATCTGTTTCTTCTTAAATAAAAATACGATATAACCACTGTCTCGTATTTTGAAGACTCACACAATTATATATATATATGTGCAAGGGAAAATCTGATACATATTTTTCCTATTCGTCAATAAAAATCGCTGTATTCACAATTATGTCTTGAATGCTTAAGTACCTGATTGCAGACGAAGAATATAAAAAAAAAAACTTTAAAGCGCTAAACATTTTTGTTGGGATATTTTTTTTTCTATTTTTGCGCGGCGCTTAGATTATCCAAGCCTGCTAAAATTTTCGAGTCATATATAACATCAAAGACCAAGATACTATGATAATAACTAATATCGTATTTCATAAACGAAAGAAACTTACTTATTTGATGAATAGATATGTTCTGTAATTTAAGTAATATTTGTATTGTTCTAAATAGAAAAACATATGGCACACGGTCACTGTGATGTAATATTACAAATACATTTCATACATTCTCATTCATTAAAACAAGGAAGTAAAAAACTACTTCTTGCCGCTGAAAATCAATCAGCATTTATCCCAGTAATGGTGAAACAATATATGTAGCAAGATTCTGTTCTTCCTGATTTAAATGTGCCAAGAAATCTAAAATCTTCTCTGTTTCTGCCAGTATTGTATTTCATAATCACTAAATTTATCAAACTTCCTTTAAAATATTTGAAAAAAAAATTAATTGCCATGGCAAAATCTTGCCATGGCAAACTTACCATGGTAAAATTTTGCCATGGCAGAATCTTGCCATGGCAAAGTTGCCATGACAGAAACTTGCCATGAGTTGAAAAAAAACTGAGTTATCGATATGAAACAACATATTTCTACCAATACATTAGTTTGGAAATAGTTAAAATCACTTTTTAAGAAAAATGAAAAAAAATTGCCATGGCAAAATCATGAATTTTCTTGCCATGGCAAAATTATTTTGCCATGGCAAAAGACCGATTTGCCATGGCAAAACCGCTTTTGCCATGGCAAATGTAATTTTCTCGTACTGATTAACAAAAAACTAGTTATGATATCATATCAAAACATACTAACTTTAAAATAGGTGGGTTAATGTAACAATTTAAGGCAATTTTCATTTTTGTAAAGCGCGTATAAATATGGGCTGAATTTGCCAAATACCGGCGTGGCAAAAAGAAACCGGCGGCTATTATATATTAAGCTCTTTTTCTCGTCTGTTCGGATGAGGTGTCACTTCATGGTCCTAGACGGCCATATTCCGTTCTGAAGCTGTAACTTAAAAGGTATGAATCATGTACTGCAATTAAGGAGGTAGGTTACCTTAATATTTGTATGTGCGCATGCCCAACGGAAACTAACGTGAGGCTTTACGACAACGTTTACGACGAACTAAATGTGTTTGTATATTTATTTTTCTGATAAAAAATCACTTACCCGTGTCTGATCTGATACTTAATGGATTAATAAATAATAATGAATAAATTACCGCACAAACGCTACAAAACAGTGTTGTCTTAAAATGACGTCATCGACGTCATGGCATTACGTGTCAGTTACCGCGCAAAATTAATAGGTTTTATCTTGAAAGTACGTAATTCTGAGCATTTATTTTTATTTGAACTATTTTTAAACAGACATTATTTGAAAAAATATTTTTATGAGTCTTTCTCTCTAAGTAATGATCAATATTTTGCGGCTTTTGTGTAGTTAAATTGAAATTTTATGAGGAATGTAAGAAAATGGATGGTGGTAACTGATCTTATTGGGAATATAGCTGGGTGAAAAGTTACTTATCACAACCATTTTCGAATGAAAATTGGGATATTTTATTTGTAATACCTTTTCCATTGATAATTTGGTACTTACACAATAAAACTATGCTCTAAAATTGTTCAATTTTCAGTAGAAAATAGTGTTTTCTTGAATTTTATTAATGTTACCATGGAAACGAGTCCCGTAACCTGTATATCTAAATGTAAAATTCAAAGGCGTTGACACAGGTCTAGTTAAGGAACAAAACTTTAGATATAGATTTTTATTTCAACATTAGCCATGAGAATAATAATTGCATGCACAATGACTTTTCCATAAAAGATGTCAGATGAGGAGTACTGCTGTAAGTATTTTAAACTTTAAAATTTGTTTAAATAAATGCAAATAACACGAACATATAACTTGCTTTAGAAATGAATTATTTTGAAGCTACATTAAACGAGAAAAGTATTTTCATTTAATCTTTTTCAAAGAAATTACGATAAAAAGCATGATATAAGATATTTTAAACGTCTCTGTTGCCATGGTTACTTTAAAGGTTAAGATAAATAGGGTACCATGTAAGTGTTGAGTATTCTGCTAATAATATTACCCTAACATTTCATTTGATTATTAACAGAATGGAAGTGAAGCCGTCGAAAAAATCAGTTATCATACATACATGTAGTTGATTACAAATGAGACAAAATACGTTATTACCATGGAAACACGAGTCCAGCGACATATACATTTTAAACATATTTTAGAAAGCTAACGCATATACTGATAAAATTATCAACTACGCAGATTTCTACGGATAACAGTGAAATCGAAATACACTGAAAAGTGTTAAATATCCGTAATTTCCTTCTTCTTCCAATATAAAATACATGCGGAGGGTCATGTACTTCAAACCTGGATAAAACGTGTACTCAAAGGGACAGGGATAAACGAACTTGAGATTGTAGCAGCTAAAACATTAACTTACACGAAATACAATAAATTGCTACGGTTTAACTAATTTGAATTTACCCTGGTAACAAGGTAATCTACCTCCTTAAGGGCGCTTAACAGTTCCGACAGCACGTTTCTGTCCAGCGCATTGCACAAGTGAAACTTTCCATTTTCTCTATTTAGCTTGTAGTATTTTATAGTCAAATGAGATCTCCAATCCACGCTAGTGTGCATTTACAAAGAGGCAGACAGACAGCCAAATGCCGATCTGTGCCACTAGGGAAGGTTCCAACTGAGGATTCCCGAAACTTTTGATAGATGGTCTTTATTATTTGTAGTCGGCTGATAATATTTAGGCAGAATCGCTACCTAAATGTGTTTGATTTTTACTTTAAATTTGTTAGGTTCTGATTTTGTACGTATGTGTTTATGTTCTAGTGTCATATTTTCTACTTTCATTTAAGGTAAATATTTTGATTGGTTATTTATATTGTGTTTTAAGGGATATGAGCTTTCAAGTCTTACATTATTAAGGTCGCTATAATTATGAAAGGTTGATCTGTCATTTCCTAAGGATAACACTTTGAGCTACTAGTGAAATTCTCATTAATGCATTTATAACTGAAACTTTACTACTATTGAATAAAAATCATAAACTGTTTATCCGCTTTGTTCTTTCTTTATTGGCTGGATATTAGAGTCAATTGATATACCAAGAGTCGAACCTAGGGATCAGTAACCACCCCTTTATATCACAGCAAATATTATCATCAGGGTCAGGCAAAGTTTAAGTCCTAGTGGGATAAGGTTCACATACCGAATACAGGTTGAACTCGAGAGATAGAATCGTTCTGCCTCACGGGATCAGCTGGTGTGAGGTCATATACCCATTGAACATTGTGTCCTACCGACCACGCACGGACTAAGGCAAACAAGCACTTACTTGGCCGCCTTTGACGGTAAAGAACACAAAACGGTTACACAAAAAGAGTCCTGCCTTGTAGTGATGGGCCGACAATCGGCGACAATCGAATAATCGTCGGCGTTGCATCCATGAGCGCGATCGTCGACTTCACTTTTCCCTGACCGATTAATTACTTGGCACCCAAAACGGATTTTTTAGTTGTTTCTGACCTTTTTCTTTCTGGTACTTACGTTATTTGGGGGCAATTACGCCAAGGGAAACTACTCTACTTAAAAATTGCTTCCTCTAAAGTTTCGAAAGAAATTGAGTTCATCTGTGATCACCCAGATTTTGGAAGATATATGGCTTTTACAAAATTGCTGGGAAAAGCATCAATCTAAACTCTTGACATTAGTATAGCAGTATGCATAGCATGCTGTAAGACTTTGCGCAAGCATATTAGCAAAGGTATTTTCGATTTTTGATTTTGTGGGATTAAATCGTTAATACTTTTTTTTGCTCCATATGATTTTAATTTAATAACACAATATATCACTGGATAAGAGTCTCTGGTGAAATTGAGACCAGTACCTGATTTGAAGTTAACTATCTTCACACATATTTTACTTTTATGCTGTTAACTTACTTACGTTTATGAAGGGATACAGTAGAAATAGGGTATTTGATGTCTGTGTGGTTCATTTCTTAAGTAATGACATAAAACATACACTGTTAGGTGAACATATACATATGCAACTAGAGTAACCGATTATCCGATTATAACCGATTAATCGAATCGGTTGGCTTGTCCGATTATGCCGATTAATCGGTTGGCAAACCTAACCGATTTGCCCATCACTACTGCCTTGACTGTTTCTGTCGTGAAGAATACTTTGACACCCTTGAAATTTAAAATCAAAGAAAAACTGTTCTTAAAGTCACAATAGAATTTCCTTGGATACGGAAAAATTCAGAAAATGTATATTTGGAGATACGCGTAAAGAAACTCATGCTTAATGTTTGCTCTGATTTCTATTTTTTTTTCTTCGCATTCCGTTATGGCATTTAAACGTAGCTAATATATATGAGCCAGTATAATCAAACATTGGATTTATTAATCAATTGTCAATGGATTGAATATTTCACAATTTTTTTTTCAGTACAATGGTTATTAAGGAAGACAACTAGTTTGACTTGGCTAATGAGAGAACCGATGACCTCACGAAACGGGAGCTTTCGGTAGTGCACAACGAAATGAGACAAGAATCTTTAGATGAGCTCACATTCTCCTATCCCTTTGAGAAATGGTACGCATTTTAATACTTTATTACTTTTTCATTTGTTTTAGAGTTATATTCACTTATATTCATTAAACGTACAGAATATAATGACAGTGATGATTACAGTGATAACAACATCATCATCGTAACTAGCAGCAGTGCAGCAATGATAATAATAATAAGGAAATGAATTGAACACAGTATAGTAATACGAATTTTATTTTATCTAAAATTGCGATGCATTCTTACCAGAACGTGCATAGATTGCAATGAATGTGTTTGCTTTGGCAGTTTTATCTGTGCGTGATAAAGTGTGCATGGGCAGAACGTAGGCATTCTGACTATGGGGTCGTCAATTCGAATACCAATAAGGGCGGCCTTGACAGAAATCCCAATGATCGTTTACCTATCTCCTACGCCGTCAATTGTGTATTCTATACTAAATCTTTACTATTACATGATAAAAGAGATTGCAATAAGCAACACATTTTAATACTATTTCATTTTACCTGTATTTCTCTTAAAAGATATATGAAATCGTAAAACACTATGTTAAGGATATACATTTATAAAATAAAATTTAAATAAAAGT
Source organism: Mercenaria mercenaria (assembly GCF_021730395.1). Classification (NCBI taxonomy): domain Eukaryota; kingdom Metazoa; phylum Mollusca; class Bivalvia; order Venerida; family Veneridae; genus Mercenaria; species Mercenaria mercenaria. Next base: position 15,630,491 of record NC_069378.1, read on the forward strand.
ATACCGACGCTGTCGGGTTTCGAACCAACATGCACAAAACACGAATATTACAATGCTTTTACATGTACTTATATGTATATTTTGGGAAATAAGGCTAGCAATAGTTTTAACAGTTTTATAATGTTATAACTACTATGTTATAAAAATTGTTTCCTACAGTACAAATCTCAAAGCACCCTCGTGTTATATAAAGCATTATCAAATGATTTAAAATTGACACTGTATTAATAACATTTCATATAACTGAAAGTACTGATTTAATCCGAGCGTTTCCTGACCTGTAAGTTAATCGGAGAGAAGATAATCAACATTTTCTTTTAGTAAGGCAAAAACTGTCCAACATACGTATCAATAGATATGACCTCTATGTGTATAATTAATGTATTATTATAGGCTGTGATATTTTGGTCACATTCTGTTTAGCTAATATCATTTAAAAATATTTAACAGTATTGAAATACGCTATAACATACCGTACCTTTAACAATTAACTTTAGATACTAAAAAAGATAAAATCAAATGAAAACATTTAAAACAAGCGTTGCTTTTAAGCGTTTGTAATTAACGGGAGTATAATCTAAAAACAACGCTGCCCAGTGAAATAAATTCATTGTTCCCTCATAAACCGTTTTATGCTTAAATACTCGTATGTCCGAATATACATGTTTATCCAACCACGCTACAAATGTAACACTCATACAACAAATTTTAAACATCAAGAAAAGAAGAATAAACTCAAAAAGTATCGTTAGTACTATTTGCGAGCATTTAAATCCCATGAAATAATACATCGTGATACTTATGATCAAAGTTGACACAAACTTCCGTTCCTGTACATATACAAAGTTACTGTCAATATTTTTTTCGGATTGTTTCAAAGAATTTGAGGAAATGGCGTTTTAATTTCAGGCGCAAAGGATAAAATAGCTGAATTAAACAACACAATTGTAACAAATTTAAAAACTACTGATGATACAACCTACATACGATGGGGTCGGACGGTATGTTCCAAAACAGAATTTCTAGTGTACGATGGATACGCCGCTGGATCTCACTATACAGATAAGGGAACCGCCAGTAATATATTGTGTCTACCGAAGGATCCAAATTATGACCAGATTACGAACGGATATCAACCTGGTGGTAGTATTTATGGAGCGGAATATGAAACAAGCAATCGCGGTCATTGGAGTCACCTTCAAGACCTTGAAGTTCCATGTGCAGTTTGTCGAACACCGCGTCACAATGTCATCATGGTGCCTGGCAAGAATGAATGCCACATGAATAACATGCTGGAATATAAAGAGTACCTGATGTCCGAATATTATGGTCACGAAGGATCTTCCGAATTTGTGTGTGTTGATGACCAGCCAGAGGGATAAAAAGCGGGAATCAAAATGGAAGATTGTTTTATTTTGTTGAAGGACAATGCGGTTCACTTAAGTGTCCACCATATACAGCCGGCTGGGAGTTTACATGTGCCGTTTGTTCCTTTTCGCCAAAAGTCTAATAATAATGTGCCAATCAATCATTGATACGAAGATTTAAAAAATACGGTCGATATATCATTATCGTCAACATTGACTATTTTTGACGTTTGAATTATGCCCCTAAAATAAGCTCTATCTGATAAAATAGCTATTTAGGTGTGTGCATGGAAAATTATTTTAAATCATCCAAAATTGACACTGACAATTTCTGAATATTTTGAAAAAAAAAGCCGAAACCTTACTACAAAAATCAGAACTTGACTAAGTTAACCTTTTCATCTTATTTTGTGGACATGATGGATACATCTGATTTACGTCACGATGAATAAACAAGACATTTTACTGGTTGATCCGCGAGGAAATTTGAATGATTCCGAAGACAAAAGATGTAGTTTCAGCCTTTTATCAAGATTAAGCAAACACAAGTTCCATTTGTTTCTACATCTATTGCAGTTTAATTTTAAATTAGTATACCTCTTTCAGCAGATTTTCCTTTATCGCAACGGCGTAGCATACCACTAAACTATCATGTGGACTAACTTTGGTCTCGGCCGGGCTTCTGCAGACGTTAATAGACAAAAACGTGTATTTTCCCAACAAATAAAGCTAATCCCTTTCTTGGTTGATAAGGTCACTGCCGGAATAGAGGTGTGATATAATTGAGGTTTTCGTCCAGTTAATGTAAAACAAAGTCATAGTGGACTACTACTCAATTTTATTTTACCCGACATGTGAAACAAACACCTTTTTACTGCATTGATCATATGTATCCAGTGTGGGCTTCATTTCTCATAGATTTAGCTATATTGTAATGAAGTGTGACAGAGCTATTATTGATTTCACTGTGGTGATGTTGCCATACATACTTTGTGGAAAAATATAAAACGTTTTATGATATCTTTGATTTACAATTTGTTTTGTAAATAGATACATGTATATCATCTTCAACATTATACCCAGTATTGTTTTACTTGTAAATCCTTAGATACTGATTTACTGATAGTTTCCTACGTTTCAACTGCTTCGAAGACGGATCGTATTTTCTAAATCCAACTTTTTGCAGGATTTTTATGATACACCACTTTAATACAAAATCAACACTCCTTTTATAATTGCTATGGATTAGTTTTTTTTTCAATTTGAGACACTTTTCAGGTAAACATATCCATTGATTTGTTTCAACATACACATAATGTACGTTAAACCCAACAAAAACACACAAAACAATGTGGTATATAACAGATAGTATAAATACATGAAATTTGTATATTAATGTAGACAAAAAAGAAAAGACAGAAAAACAGAAAAACAGAAAATAAAATGAATGAATATCGCTTGAATAAAAGATGAATAGATGAGAAAATGTAGTTTGTTTTAATACCGTGAACAATATAGACCTTTTTTAAACACAAACGAAATAGATTGAGTTTATCTAGTTGATACATAATTAAGCCAACTTCTTTCCCTGCAGAAGTACCAGAAGCACTCGTACTTTTGAATGATTTTAATTAGCATTGCCCACAATTTATTTTAGTATTGATGAATGTAAACATGATAATTATTGATTTGAATTGAAATATCTATAAAATAATGAATTAAAGGAGAAAGAAGAACTTAGTAAACAAAATATCTGGAATACAATATGCACATGAAAAAAAACAACAACAACAATTGAGAGATACTGGGTTATAACAATTATTATAATTATTCACTACAAAATAATCAAATTTCTGTTTAGTAATCAAATATGAAAACAAGCCAACCAACTATTGATTGTACATATTGAATATTTTGATTAAACAAAATGCAACTGAATGTTAAGTACTCATTGCTTAAAATAAAATGCCATAATGCCGCACCTCACCTTTAAACAAATCAGTCATTCCCTGATAAATCATGACAGTAGTTATTAAAAATAATATGAACTTCTTAACTGTGGACTCCTCCTCATTGTTGACTATATTGTAAAGCCGATACGTACAATTGGGCACTGACAGGGGACCGGAGGGAATCACAAAGGGAAATTGATAAAAGGAGTCCATTTCAATTATTTACAACTTACCTATGAGGCAGTTCAAACTATCATGGAACGTCGAAGTAAATCTTGACGCAATGGTACCTCACGGTAAAATTTAATAAATATTCGAAATGTCGAAATCAACAACATAGCACTAACAGTCTTATAGACCAGAAACTACAAAATAGCAGAATTTATAACATGAGAAGGACCTTAATGCATATAGCCTCAATACAATATCAATCGAACTACAATAGTTATGTAGGACCATTTGTCTAGTAGCAATGATTTACCTACGTACAAATTACAAAACGTGTACTGGCGAACAGGCGCGACAGAGGAGTAGCTCTAACATACAACTCTACAATTACATTCCTATCAATACAGCGAAGCAGTTCAACTATCAATACAACGAAGCAGTTCAATTATTACTGAGTTATTACTTATTATTAAGTTAATTGAAGGGGGGGGGGGGGGGGGGGCAGATGTCTAGCGGTTATTGTGTCAGCCGCCCAATCCTAGGTTTAAGCCCCACTAGAGTCACGACCACGATTTCTCTTTTGACAACTCTAGAGATGTATAGAACACCACTAACTAAACTGAGCAATATGTAACAGCTGAAGACAGGATCTGGATTGACACATTTTCATGTCAAGACGCTGCCAGATTCCTTATTGTTTTCAATCAACATGTGTCCGGACCTGAGGTCAACCATTAGATATTCATAATGCAAGAGAACGAAATGCACTGCATCAGATTTGATGTTATCGATTGTTCTATTAGTCATCATACATGCAAAATGCCACATTTGTTATAATATTTTGTATAAGGCTAACTGTAGTGTAGAGAATAATGCTTTAGCGCCAAGCAAGGGAGCTACTGGTACCATTTTTTTACGTCTTGTTATGACACGGCCGGGGAGCAAACCCACGACCTCCCGCTTTCGAAGCGAACGCTCTACCTCTAGGCTATCGGTGCAGTACATTGTTATATTATGTATTGAGTGATTCATTGACTGTTAATGCACAGAAATATTACAGATTCAAGTGCAATGAAGATCCTTGAAACGAATAGTACATGAATTAATTGGTATTATTTCTGGTCAGTTGTGATCGTCGCGTTTGTTCCATATACATTTATGATAGCATTTTACTTTTTGAATCTATGTTAGGGGCGTAGGAGGTGTTGCAGTTATCATTACCTCTCAGTTAAAATGTATCTGTTATCATTTCCCTTGGTTGTGATCTAAGCGTCTAAACGATATCTTTATAAAGAAAAATGTTTTCACTCATATTGTAGCCTAGATATCAAATGGTACGATCTTTGACTATGTCTGGTGTTTAAAGATATTCTTAGAAAAAGAAAAGTAGACGGGAGATCACATACATGTATATATTGTGGACAGCTTTTTAATAATAAGTATGTTATAAGTTTAAGAACTGTTTGATCATTTATAATTGTTGCTATTGTTAGTTATTGCACTTTGATTATTGATTTTTTTTGACCGGTGCCATGCAAGGAAAGCCATGTACATCTGTGTTAACTGTGCGAACTTTTTTCGATGAGTAAAAAGGCTGCATTTTTCTGAGTGTAAAAATCGTATTTCTTAATGGTCACCACTTTAAAGTATTTCTCTACTAGAACATTTGGGGGTGCCAATCCCAGGTTGATCGCAAAGCAAACTGCTCCTGGTTTTAGGATAGTGATATGAAGTAAATTATTTGGTGACTTCTATATTGTCGATATCTGCCCGTCTTCTTCATCCGTGTTAAGATACAAATCGAATTTATGAAACGTGGTATTGCTATGGTACTTCTATGGCTACAGCATCTATACATGCCTTGTTAGATTTCCAAGGCAATACCGATTGTATAATATATATTGAATCTTTAGAATGGATTGAAACTGTCCATTTCATGGGATAGTGTAGGTAAATCGTTAGTTAAGCTCGACGTGTTTGTGTAATATTACGTCACTAGGTCGATTAAGTTCGATTTCTAGCTTAGATAACTGGTTTTCGAAGAGTAAAAAGGTTGTATTTTCTGAGAGTAAAAATCGCATTTCTAAATGGTCGCCTATAGAAAGTATTTTCCTACTGGAAATTCTGGGTGCAAACCAGCAGAAGATACCAACACACAATGCTCCTGTTTTTAGGATGGAAATATGGAGTAAATTTCATGGTTGCTTCGACAATGTCGGCATTTGCCCCACTCTCCTCTTCTACTGTTTTGCCATCAAATTGAATTGATGAAAATTGGTATTTCAACTAGAGATACACCAGTTACGGTATATTAAGGCAATCATTTTGCATTTCATTGTACTTCAATGCACGCTTTCTATGGCCATAGCACGTTGAAAATATAAATACTATACAAGCCTTGTTAAGTTTTCATGAAAGGACCGGTTGTATAATATATATTATATCTTTAGAATGGATTGAAACTTTCCATTTGATGAAATAGCGCAGGTAAATCAATAATTGTTTTGGTTGGCATGTCTTTTGTGTTTCTGTCAGATGTAAGATTGCGTCGATTAAGCCCAATTCCTAGCTAAGATAACAATTTGTCTGAGTGTAAAACTAGTATTTCTAAGTGGTCGCCACTTGAAAGTTTTTTTCTCATGAGCAATTTGGGCTGTCAACCGCAGGAATATCCCAAAACATGATGCTCTTGTTTTTTTGTGATCACCCTTCGTCCGTCGTCCGTCGTCCGTCATTCGTCCGTCCGTCCACAATTTCTTGCGAACAAGATAGATACCGCATTTTGCAAGCAATTTTGACCAAACTTGTACAAAACATGTATTGGTATGATATCTCAGTTCCTTTCAAAAACTGGCCAGATCCCGTCATGGGTTCTAGAGTTATTGCCCCTTAAAGGGCCAGAATTTGGTATTTTTGTGCATCAACAATTTCTTGTCTGCACGATAGAGGTTTCATTTATGATTTTGTTTTAACCAAACTTGCACACAACTTGTATCACCATAAGATCTTTGTTCCTTTCTTGGACTGGCCAGATCCCATTATGGGTTATAGAGTTATGTGCCCTAAAAGGGCCAAAATTAGCTATTTTGACCTTGTCTGCAAAATAGCGGCTTCATTTATGATTTTATTTTAACCAAACTGGCACACAGCTTGCATCACTACAAGATCTCAGTTCCTTTCTTGAACTGGCGAGATTCCGTTATGGGTTCCAGAGTTATGGTCCCTGAAAGGGCCAAAATTAGCTATTTTGACCTTGTTTGCATAATAGCAGCTTCATTTATGACTTGATTTTAACTAAACTTGCACACAACTTGTATCACCACAAGATCTTGCTTCCTTTCTTCAACTGGCCAGATTCCGTCATGGGTTCTAGAGTTATGGCCCCTTAAATGTCCAAAATTTGCTATTTTGGCTTTTGCAGCCATATAGAGACTTCATTTATAGTGGGTTTTTTTGTACAAACTTCCAAAATATCTTCAACAACAATAAGTCTTGGATTGCATGACAAATCAGATCCAATTGTAGGTTCCAGAGTTATTTTATATCTGATTACCTCCCCTGATTGTAATCAAAATGGATTTATATCAGTAAGTACTTATAGGACTTATTTGAAATTTCATTATTGTTATTAGTTGGACTGAGACAATCAGAGTAGATAACTGTGGACTGATTTTATGTCAAATTATCTCCCTTTATTTCAATTTAAAATTGCTATATCTCCATAACTAATGAAGATACTGATCTGAAATTTCATTTATGTCAACAGATTTATTTGGCAGATCCTTCTTTTGTTCACTTGCAATATGTATTTTTTTTAAATTACTTTCCTTTTACATTACTATAAATAGCTTATTTTTAGTAACTTTTTTATTATTGGCCGTACGGAAAAACCGAGACCACTTTTCTGTGGTACAACATAGATGGTACCTCCCAATTTTTAGGTGTATTTTGACATATCTATACCTTATAAGATTTTTTTTTCTTTTTGGTTAAATTTCTTCCTTTTGTTGTTCCTGTCCTTTGGACTTAGATATTTTTTCTGAGGACCTTCTTCTCTTCAAGTGCAATGATAACAGGTGAGCGATATAGGGCCATCATGGCCCTCTTGTTAGATTAAAAATATTGAGTAAATTTAGTGGTGAGCCCCTCTTCTTCATCCGCTTTTAAGCCACAGTCAAATTTATGGAAATTGATGGTTCAACTCCAGATATAGCAGTTACAGCTATAGTAAAACAATTACTGTGCATTTTTAAGGTACAACAAGGCACGCTTTCTATTGCCATAACATGCTGAAGATAAAAAAAATGCACATGCCTGGTTAAATTTTCAAGAAAAGACCGTTTGTATCATATATTGTATCTAAAGAATGGATTGTAACATTTCAAATTTGTGGTTTTAGTATTTAAAAGAAATATGATAAATACGTGTAAACATTGCTTTCCGTATCTAAGTAGGTCTACTATCCTTTTAAAGATACATTGTGACATAATTTCTTGTTACAAAATGGCAACTGACAATCAGCATTCTTTTCTGTCACAAGTCACACAACTGTCAACAGGTTTTATTGGGGGTTGGGGATGCTATGTCGCGAAATATAATAACTAAAGCCTTCAAAATTGAACGATGACTTTTTTTGAATGTCGTATGTCGTATGTCGCACACTGAACGACATTCAATTTTTTTTTGGTCAAAGATCGAATGTCGTATGTCATATGTCGCGCAATAGACGACATTTAAAATTTTTGAATGTCGTATGTCGCGCACTAAACGATAATCAAAATTTTTGTCAAAGTTCGAATGTCGTATGTCCAATGTCGTTTTTTCCACGACATTTAACTTTTTTCGAATGTCGTATGTCGCACACTGAACGACATTCAATTTTTTGTCAAAGTTCGAATGTCGTATGTCCAATGCCGTTTTTTGCACGACATTCAACTATTTTCGAATGTCGTATGTAGAATGTCGTGCACGGAACGACATTCAATATTTTTTGTCAAAGATCGAATGTCGTATATCGTATGTCGTGCACTGAACGGCATTCGTTTTTTTTGTCAAAGTTCGAATGTCGTATGTCCAATGTCGTTTTATCCACGATATTAAACATTTTTCGAATGTCGTATGTCGTGAACTGAACGACATTCAAATTCTTTTTTTGGTCAAAGTTTGAATGTCGTATGTCGCGCAGTGCACGACATTCAAAATTTTCGTATGTCGTTTGTCCTATGTCGCGCACTGAACGACATTCAAATTATTTTGTCAAAGTTTGAATGTCGTATGTCCAATGTCATGCAAAAAAGACATTCAACTTTTTTCGAATATCGTATGTCGCACACTGAACGACATTCATTTTTATTCTCAAAGTTCGAATGTCGTATGTCAAATGTCGTTTACTGCACGACATTCAACATTTTTCGAATATCGTAGGCGTATGTCGCACACTGAACGACATTCATTTTTTTGTCAAAGTTCGAATGTCGTATGTCGTATGTCGCCTAATAGATGACATTCAAATTTTTGAAGGTCGTATGTCGCACACTAAACTACATTCACTTTTTATTTGTCAATGTTCCAATGTCGCATGTCCAATGTCGTTTTTTCCACGGCATTCAACTTTTTCCGAATGTCATATGTCGTATGTCGCACACTGAACGAAATTCAATTTTTTGTCAAAGTTCGAATGTCGTATGTCCAATGTCGTTTACTGCACGACATTCAACATTTTTCGAATATCGTAGGCGTATGTCGCACACTGAATGACATTCATTTTATTTGGTCAAAGTTCGAATGTCGTATGTCCAATGTCGTTTTCTGCACGACATTCAACTTTTTTCGAATGTCGTATTTGTATGTCGCACACTGAACGACATTCAATTCTTTGGCAAAGTTCGAATGTCGTATGTCCAATGTCGCTTTTTGCACGACATTCAACTTTTTTCGAATGTCGTATGTTGTATGTCGTGCGTTGAACGACATTTAATTTTTTGTCAAAGTTCGATTGTCATATGTCAAATGTCGCTTTTTGCACGACATTCAGCTCTTTTCGAATGTCGTATGTCGAAGTTCGTGCACTGAACGACATTTAAAGTTTTGTCCTAATGTCGTTTTCTGCATGACATTCAACTTTTTTCGAATGTCGTATGTCGTATGTCACACACGGAACGACATTCATTTTTTTTGTCAAATTTCGAATGTCGTATGTCGTATGTTGCACACTGAACGACATGCAATTTTTTTTGTCAAAGTTCGAATGTCGTATGTCCAATGTCGTTTTTTGCACGACATTCAACTTTTTTCGAATGTCGTATGTCGTGCACTGAACGATATTTAAATTTTTTGGTCAAAGTTCGAATGTCGTATGTCGCGCACTAAACGACATTCATTTTTTTTTGTCAAAATTCGAATGTCGTATGTTCAATGTCGCTTTTTGTTTTGATTTCAGATGTCGTATGTCGTATGTCGCACCCTGGACAACATTCAAATGTTTTGATGTCGTATGTCTTATGTCGAGCACAGGACGACATTCAAAATTTTCGAATGTCGTATGTTTAGCCAACTTCACACAGCTCTTGATAAGAACGGATACAGACTAGTTTCTGCTGTAATATGTTAACTAACACATTGGTTTATATGTGATTCGAGACGATTCTGGTATTGTTAAAATACTTAATGAGAATTTTGCATTCAAAATGTAAGCTAGAAGCATATGATAGTGTCTGAAGTCCTTTATTGTCTTGTTACAATAATCTCCTTCAGCATGCTATTTTAGATATCAAAATTTCTGAGATTCTAACACTGACTTGTTGCCAGTGTTGATATATGTGCATAACTGAACTAGTATGTGTAAATACACAAATGATGATTCATTTATTTACTCCAAATATCTGAAATATCAGGTAAACATTTAGAGAATGTAATGAGAGTATATGTCAACCATATCCCTGCATTACTATGTAAAGTAAAAATATGTTCCTTTTGGTTTAGTGTGGCAAAGCAATAGTCAGTTTAGAACAAAACAAACTTCCGAATAAAAAATTTTGACTTGTGAAAATAATAAAATATTATGTAACTACATGATTATTTTTATTATATAGATTTTGATTGTCTCAGTGTGTCATTGATGATTTGATATTCGTGTTGATGTTCATGGCAATTTATAAATTATAAACGTGTTGACATTTTCAACCATTGCAGTAAATTATGCCTCGTTAGTGAATTCTACTGTTCTGCGCATTTCCTTTTATCCTGTTTCCTTTTGTAACTATATTTCCTATATCGTACGAGTCCACCAACTTCAGAATCCCTACGGTCTCTGCACAATCGCAGCGTCAGGTCACAGTACCTACGGACCCCATACGATCTTTAGAGGATGCAGTCGTATGATATCCGTACGGACATCGTAGACAACTCGTGCGGAGCTCGAAAGGAGCCCGGCCGTACTACCTCGTACGGTGCTCGTGCATATAACGAGATATTAAAACTTGATGCAATGACTTTTAATTCAAAATAATTAACTTTGCTAACGAGAAATATATTAAGGTTTTCAAAGTCATAGCTGCTGTAAGACGTGTTGTAACTGTCAATCAGGATAACAGAAGCGTCGACGAATCCACGGTCTGCTAGATTCCTTAAAATATTTGTTTTATATTTTGTATAAAATTCGTCTTTTGTCATGTGTTTTAGGGTGAGTCTTTTTGTCCTTTGATACGTCAACTTCCATCTGTGTTCGAACAAAATAAAAATCTTTAGATTGCCTCTTCATTTCTCTAGCTTACCATAAGTCATCATCTCTAAATCTTCCAGCAGACAAGATCAAGAAAAAATCGTATTTCTTAAAGGTCACCTCTTGAAAGTATTTTTCTCTTGGGAAGTCTAGAGTGCCAACTCAAGGGAGATCCGAAAACACGATGCTCCTATTTTGAAGATAGAAATATGGAATAATTTCAGTGGTGGCTTCAACAATGTCGACATGTTCTCCTCCTTCTTCCTCTGCTGTTAAGCCACACATTGAATTTATAAAACTTGATTTTCCAGCTCCAGATACACCAGCTACAGCTATATTCAAGCAATTATTCTGCATTCTTATGACACTACAAAGCACACTTACTATGGCTATAACACGCTGAAAATATAAATAAAACACATGTCTTGTTAAGTTTTCAAGAAGAGACTGTTTGCTTTATAAATTATATCTTAAGAATGGATTGCAACTTTTCCAATTCTTGGTTATAGTATGACAGCGTTTTAAATGAAATATGATAAATATAAACAAACCATGCGTTCCCATTAAAAGTATTATCCTTTTATAGATACATAACACAATCGTTTTCACCAAAGCAAATTTGATTACGGCAAACGTCAATCAATGTAGCATTAACTGTCTGATACCTAAAATTATTCTCTTATTTTTATGTCGTACGATTTGAAAGCCACTGCATTCAAGTTTTTTTTAGTTCTCCTGAGCACTAAGTGCTCAAGGTGAGCTATTGTGACCGGTCATTGTCCGGCGTTCGTCGTCTTCCTGCGTCCGTCAACATTTGCCTTTTTAACACCCTATAGGCCACATATTTGACTCAATAGTTATGAAACTTAGTCAGAATAATTGTCTTGATGATTTGTAGGTCAAATTCAAAACTGGCTGATGTGGGGTCAAAAAACTAGGTCAGTAGGCTAGATCAAAGGCAAATCGTGAGACACTGTAGAGTCCACAGTTTAAGTTTGAAACTCATAGAATTGGTCAGACTGTTTGTTTTGATTATGTCTAGGTCAAGTTAGAATCTGGGTCATGTGAGGTCAAAAGATAAACCACCCAATCAAATATCAAAGAAAAGCATTGTGTATACAACAGGGGCTGCATTTTATACTGGATCTTCATAGAACTTAATCAAATACTTCGGACGAGGCATTTTCTGGGTCACGTGGGTAAAAACTAAGTCACGATATCATAACAAAGTAAAAGGTTGTTTACTCTCTAGGAGCAACAATTTCACATAATATTCATAATACGTGGTCAGCATGTTTGCTATTATAAAGACTTGAAAAGTTTTAACCATGGTCACGTGGGGTCAAAAACTAGGTCACTTAGTAAAATCAAGGACAAAAAATTTGTTTACACGCTAGAGGCTATTGTTTTTGCTCCACTCTTTACCAAACTTTGTCAGAATGTTTGTCTCTATTAAATCTTGCACAAGTTCTAATGTGATTATGTTGAGTCACAAACTAGGTTATTAGGTCAAAACAAAGTAAATGCTTGATTACACTCAAGACGCCATATTTTTGCTCCAGTCTTAATGAAAATTTGTTAGAATATTTGTTTCTATAAAATCTCAGATGGGTTAAAATTTGGGTCAGGTTAGGGCAAAAAAACTAAGTCACCAGGCCAGATCAAAGAAAAGCATTTCTGAGGCCACATTTTTGCTCGAATCTCCATAAAACTTGGTCAGAATGTTTATCGCCTTGAAAACTAGGATGAGTATGTTATGTGGTAACGAAAACTGGATCACTAGGTCAAACATGTTTACACTGTTATGGTGTGTTACTCAGGTGAGCGACATAGGGCCATCTTGGCTCTCTTGTTATATTAAATCTTTATATATCTGATTTACATCCTACACCCAACTCTAATTCGTGCAGAACTACCAAATAAATTTAGGTTATTTTTATCTGTCCTGCCCTATTCTCTTCAGGAACGAGCGAAGCTTTTGTTACAAGTTCTTACATGTAAAACATCCCGTTTCACAGACAATTAAAATTGAAGAATAAATGTCAAAATGGCATATCTGCAAATATTCAGCATTATCAGCTCATCGGAATGTTTGGGTTATTGAGGTGATATTCAACGAAGATAAACGTTTTCATAATTATAGATGAAATATCAAAGTATTGTCTTGTTCCAGTCTTTTACCTCGGTATAGAGATTAAGGGTTCAAATATTTGAAAAAAAATATTATCAAAAGTGTTTATCGACTAGATTTATTTGTCGATGCTAAGACAGACATTATTTTATATATCTAAAATGAAAAAAATTTCGATGAAAATCACGACTAAGAATAACCGATATATAAAGTAAAGCAATACATACAATGAAATAAGAAAGTCTACCAATGTTGTATACATAGCAATTCTCTGTTAGCTTAACTGAAACCGAAATCAGTATTATTTTCTTTAGTTAGTTTCGTTCCATTTACTTCCTTTTCTTGGTAACCTTAACGAAACCGAAAACACTGTTATTTCCCTCAGATTAGTTCTTAATATTTATTTTCTCTTTCACATTTATTATATGAGCCGCGCCATGGGAAAACCAACATAGTGGGTTTGCGACCGGCATGGATCCAGACCAGCCTGCGCATCCGCGCAGTCTGGTCAGGCTCCATGCTGTTCGCTTTTAAAGCCTATTGGACTTGGAGAAACTGTTAGCGAACAGCATAGATCCTGACCAGACTGCGCGGATGCGCAGGCTGGTCTGGATCCATGCTGGTCGCAAACCCACTATGTTGGTTTTCTCATGGCACGGCTCATATGTACTTCACACTAAAATCATTCTAAAACATAAAACAATCTACAAGAATAACCTTGGAACAATGCCATTGAATTTTCTGATACTCATTAAGGTATAAGCTTACTACTAAATTATTTATTGTATTGCTACGTGTTAAATAAACAGAATGATTTTTTTCTGAAAGTATACAGCGGTTATTTTTCTGGCTTTAAAACATAACAATAAAGGTGTGTTTGAAGTATTTCTTGAGTACTTTATGTGTAAATATTTCTACTCAAAATGACAGTTGATTTTGAATTCTGTGCCTTAAAATTGTCAGCTCTCGTTTTTAGGCAAAGTGGGATATTGTAGATGCGATATTTTTCATTACACCAGCATTTCTCAACTATCAGCGGCGGTATTATCTTTTTAATATAAAATTTACTTTCATGAAATTGCCAAAGAACTGCACTCATTGTTTATTTTGCAACAAAAGCGATGATTAACGCTGACTTTATGTATTACACTGTGTATACATGGTAAGCGAAAACAGCTCCTTAGGTGAGGTCATGACATTCAAATCATTTTCACTAGCGTTTTATATATTACTTGACCAAATGTATTACCATAACGTTACTGTGCAACAATATATCAGATTGTTCGACACGGATACAAACGTAAACAGTAGTGATGGGCCGACAATCGGCGACAATCGAATAATCGTCGGCGTTGCATTCATGAGCGCGATCGCCGACTTCACTTTTCCCTGACCGATTAATTATTTGGCACCCTAAACGGATAATGTAGTTGTTTCTGACCTCTTTCTTTCTGGTATTTATGGTTCTTTGGGGCAATTACACCAAGGGGAAGTACTCTACCTAAAAATGGCATCCTCCAAAGTCTCGAAAGAAATTGAGGGCATCTGTGATCACCCAGATTTTAACTCTTGACATTAGTATGGCAGTATGCATAGCATGCCGTAAGACTTACGCAAGCATATTAGCAAAGGAATTTTCATTTTTTGATTTTGTGGGATTGAAATCATTCCAGTCGTAAACTAAGAATTAATAAATCATTAATACGTTTTTTGCTCCAAACAATTTTAATTTGATAACACAATATCACTGGATAAGTCCCTTGTGAAATGAAGACAAGTACCTGATTTTAAGTTTACTATCTTCACAAATATGCTGTTAACTTACTCATGTTATGAAGGGATACAATAGAAATAGGATATTTGACGTCTGTGTGGTTCATTTCCTAAGTAATGACATAAAACATACACTGTGAGATGACCTTATAGATATGCAACTAGAGTAACCGATTATCCGATTATATCCGATTAATCGAATCGGTTGGCTTGTCCGATTATTCCGATTAATCGATTGGCAAATCTAACCGATTTGCCCATCACTAGTAAACAGAAAATACAGTGATACTGTCATCAGCTCTCAACGGTTGCATATTGTTGTTTTAAATATTAAGGTAAGCAACTGCCTTAAGTCTGGTTCTCCTATTTATATTTGTAGCCGATAACGTTATCGAAAGACTTGTTCTTTACAAGTTCTTAAAATAGACTACATGCAATCGGAGTGCGTTGCATTACATTCGTCACCATTTGTTACCAGTTACTTCGAAGTGCTTGGAGTGTTTATTATATCTGGAAAATATTACGGTAAGTTTGTGAAAATTACTCAAAATCTATAATTTCTAATACCACTAATAAAGTTACAGTTTTGTTATTTATGTGAAGGATACGTAATTCCGTTAGGGTCATCGCCTTTGAATGTGTTGATCTAAGACACGATACTCGATAGTACAATGATGAAAATGCGAATTCACGAAACTACGATAACGAAGACGCGACTACACGATGATGATAACGCGATACTACGATAACGAAAACGCGATAATACGATCGTACGATGATGATAATGCGATGTACTATCGCGTTTATACCATCGTACTGTTGTACTTTCGCGTTATCACCATCGTACTGTCGCATTATCACCATCGTACTGTCGCGTTATCACCATCTTACTATCGCGTTATCATCATCGTAGTTTCGCCTTCCGGTGCCCATGCGCACAGATGAATTTCCCCACCAGTGTTTTGGTTTCTTTTTATCTTGTTATTTAAGCACTGTAAAAATTCTAAATGATTTCTATCACTCGTTTTTCAGCTAAAACCAGATGTGATTTGGCAAAAGCTCTGCTGGTCAATCGCTTAGAGTTTTCTATATAGTATAAGATTAATAACAAGAAAAGAGAATGTCATATTGTACCATGACTAGAGAGGATTTTTTTTGTCTGACATGAATATTTTCACAAACATGATGAATATTGTCGAAACTATGATCGCTTTTATTACTACACTGAAAATTGAAGCAAATGCATGTCTCGTAAAGCACAAGTTATCGATGTTGAATTCCATTAGATGCATAACTACACTGAAATCGGAGCATCGCAAATATTCGAAGAATATTTTTAGCAGTTTGCATGACACATATTTTCATTTTAATGCATCAAAGTCTGGCAATTTTCTGCAAAAGTACATTTATAATTTATCGATTTTCAGATGTCAAAATAAAAAGTAAAGCAGTTTACGACCAAATGCAACAGAGTTAACGCCCCTTTACTCAGAAATTTTATTTATGATTTTACAGGAATGAGAAATGCAGTCAAGTTATATCTGCATAGTATTTTGAACATGTTCAACATCCCACACGCTTCACCTCCTTAAATTCATTTTCTGTAAATGTTTCTTAAGTTGACGAAAGCTGAAACGGCATTTAAAATGAATGGTTGATTATGTTGCTTTTTGCTAACTAGCAGCTGTAGCTATAGTAGGATCATCAATACAAATCATGATTTTCGCACACGAGGACCTGAGTTCGAATCTGCATATCGCTCTATCGCGAAAGCATAGCTTCTAATCTTTTAACTTTGAGCATGCACATGCGCACCGGAAGGCGATGGTGCGATGATGATAACGCGACAGTACGATGATGATAACGCGACAACACGATGATGATACCGCGACAGTACGATGGTGATAACGCGACAGTACGTACGGTAATGAAATTGCGAAATCACGATACTACGATAACGAAAACGCAATAATACAATAGTACGATGGTGAAAACGCAACAGTACGATGGTGAAAACGCTATAGTATATGTCATTATCATAATCGTACTATCGTTTTATCGCGTTATCATCATCGTTTGTCGCGTTTTTGTTATCGTAGTTTCATGATTTCTCGTTTACATCATCGTACTATCGAGTATCGCGTTTCAGATCAACACATTCAAAGGCGATGGCCTAATGGAATTCCGTGAAAGCACAATCTAATTATATATTATAAAGTCATTGTTTGTATACAAAAATGAAATAAAAAAGACGATTTCATTAACAAAGATTTTTAACAAACTGTTAAATGTTTTATATATACAGTACATGCAAACGAAATGTGGAAACGTTAGAGGGTCGTATGTGAAGTTTTAAGGAATATAAAAGTTTTCTTGTAATATAATTTACAAATTGTGAGTATATTCGTATTATACAAAAACCAAAAAGAAAACGTTTCTCAAAATACTTAAAAACTACATAAATTATGCTAATCTTAACAACCGACACAGTATTAGAATGTTGTAACTACTATTGTCAATACAATATACAAAACAACATAATAATGGGAATACACGTGTTATAAAAATGTTTAACAAAAATCACATAATATGTAAATAATGTCGCATTTAAGCTGTCCAATTTTCAGTTTTCCCTTTGGTAGCATTAAATAAATAACAGACTTTCAATAGTTCAAACAAAAGAATAATAAAATATAACCTGATTTTCTATTATCATACCTTGTATAATTCAGGACAATGGCAGAAGCACAGATAACAATCTCTGAAGTTGTAAAACGCGAGTTACAGGAAGCTGTCTCAAGTGGTGGTGTTGCGAAATTGAAAGATCTAATCAATAAGAAAAACAACGAATGGAAAGAGATTCCTCTTAATATTGCAATAACAGGCGAATCTGGAGTTGGAAAGTCAAGCTTCATCAATGCGATCCGTGGTATTACTGCAGACGATGACGGCGGTGCTCATGTCGATGTCGTTGAAGCAACTAGAGAAATAAAACCATACAAACATCCTAAAAATAGCAGCATGGTCCTCTGGGATCTTCCCGGAGTCGGAACACCGCGATTTCCCAGGAGCTCCTATCTGACACAAGTGAACTTTGAGAAGTACGACTTTTTTCTTATACTTTCAGCTGCTAGATTTAGAGAAGATGATCTTTGGTTGGCTCAAGAAATCCAGAGCCTTAAAAAGAACTTTCATTTTGTGCGCACGCAAATGGATGTTGAGGTGGACAAAGATAAGAAAGGGCATCCAAAAACGCATTCAAAAAGCAATGTCATCGAAAAAGTTAGAATCGATTGCCTCAAAAATCTCAAAGAGCATGGCCTCTCAAAAGCCTCTGTATTTCTGATCGACAACTACTCTCCTATGGACTTTGATTTTGATGCATTAACTAGAACGCTGATCGATGAAGCCCCCGGACACAAGAGAGAAGCAATGATACTTTCAATGTCTGTTCTTACAGATGGGGTTATCGAAATGAAAGTGGAAGCCCTCAATGAGAGAATTTTCAAGGTTTCTGTGCTCTCGGCGGTTGGTGGTGCAATACCAATACCTGGAGTAGGAGCTGCTCTTGATATTGCACTTCTGGCTGGGGAGGTGGCTTTCTATAAAAATCAGCTTGGACTTGACGCTGAGACAATTGAAGAACATGCAAGATATCTAAACACGGAGTCTAGGGAGTTACAGAAAAAGTTAGGCCTGCAAAGTTTTGGGCTGGCTACGACTGCTAAAGGTATTGCACAAAGCGTTTCAAGTATAGCAGCTTCTGAGGCGCTTGAAAGCACCCTGCCCTTGGCAATCCCGATTATAGGCAGTATTGTATCAGCGGGAATTTCATACGGTGTATCCGTTGCGAGTCTTAAGTATTTTCTTGGTATTTTGTCAGAGGATGCCAGAAAAATAAACGCAGAATTGCTGAAAAAATCTTTGCAATAAATATGATGAATAGGACACAATACTAGCAGAATGAAATGTTATATAATTTCAAAATGGAAGAAATATTCGATAAACATTTTCGGTCCTTACAAAGAAAGGCAAACGTTATTTACTTTTTGTCGAAGGGAATAATTGACATTAACCAAAAGAAATTTTTGTGCAATGCATGACATGTAAATAGCCTACTCAAAATAGTCGCGCTTGACTGCTGTTGTTTAATGATGAAAAATGCAAAACTTCATATTACATTAAGTTGATTCTATCACCGATCCCATTAAATACGATTTAAAACAACACTTCAAAGTGTAAAGTAAAAGCAGTCGATGGTATATGATACAATCACTCGCTAGGAATATGTTGAAACAGACTAAACTGAGACGGATCTCTGTGCTAATTTTCGCTTATGTTTGTTGCTTTTATTTTTCTTATTCACGTTTTTGTCGTAATCGAGCGCGATTTACAAACCGTAACCAATTTGCACATGAGCTTTACGTGTACGTTGTTTTTTTAAATAATCGGCCAACTTTGCAAAACTGTGAGACTGCAGTATATGGTATTAAAGCTTGACTAGTTCGTGATGTTTGAAATGTTTACATATGAAATATCAGCTCTACTATAAAATACGGCTTCAACGAAGCAATTTAGATTTTAAGAGCAAAATAAATCTTATTTTGCATCGTTTTTCATTTTTTTCTAAATCTGTATGAATTATGTAGAATCTAATTTCATTGTTTTACTAGAAAATATGTTAAAGACACAACTAGATTTGTAGCAAAATAAAAGGAGAGAAAGGAAGTTTAAAAAACAAAACAAAACAAACAAACAAAAAAAAAACAAACAAAAGAAACATTAACTAATATATTGAAAATACATTTGTAATTATATTCACAGTAGGAAATTGGTTTGGTAATTTGATAAATAGATCAACCATCCTTTGTCCAGAAGATTTTATGAGACATTCAAAAACACTATTTGTGTACAAGGATCAATAAATCTGGCATGATTTGATTTTATTATAGAATGATATAAGTAAATTTGTGTCCATCTAGATGGCTTTTTTTTTTTGTTCTTGTAAGAGATGTATATCTATCGTCTGTTGTAAGGCTGGTCGACATACTGTATGCAACTGGAATTCTCAGGCAAGTAGTCATGCCCAAAAACGGCTCCTTCGTCCATTTCCGAAAACTAGTAAACAAGTTATATAGAGGCGGCAAGCGATGTAAGTTGTACCAATAATATAATAAATGTAAACAAAAGCAATACAGCTCACCAAAATAGGGCTTAGAACTATCGCTTTAAAGGTGTCTGTTATTGGTAAGGTTCAAATGATCGCAACGCTAATCACGCCAAAAATCACATACGCCTTTTATTCATTGGAATACCAAAACCCACAGTTGAGAGATTAGCAAGCTGATATTTTATTCTCTATGGAAGGATTAACGAAATAAAAAATAGAAATAACTAAAACATATATGCATCGAATCTGCCAAGATTCTATAAAAAATCTTGATTTTTATGTAGATTTGAGGATACGTGCTGGACTTCAGGCCGTTATCAGGTAAATACACAAAAACTTGACACGTTTACCGTATTCAAAGTCTAGCAGTTCAAAATCGAAATTCCGTAGCGTATCACCAAATCTGATTAGGTCTGGTTTGAACCAAATATTTATTTCCATATTTGAACTAATGTCTCTCGTTACATTGTATTTGTGTAAAACGTATTAGATTCGTACTATTGAACCATTTGTATAAACTCTTTGGTCCGTGATTACTTGAATATCAATAATGATGTTGCAAAATAAACAACTCACGTGGCAATTCTGAGGATAGACTACCTGCAAGTCTGATTCCTTTTGTTAATAGCAAATTTCCTATAGGCACACTTTTGTAAACGTTTAAATAAAACAGTTGTAAATGATAATTAGTTGTATATCACCAAATAATAAAAATGCTTACTTAGAAAATGTTTTTGTTTGTCTTCAAATGTCACTCTTAAAAATGATTATCCTGAATAATGCACTGTACTATTTCTATTGCAAATGTATTATGTGAATGAAAAATTAGGCAGATGGTCTGCAAGTCACTGACAGGAGAACAAGTGATACGCTGAACGTTACAGCCCTGTCCTACGCTCCTCCTGTTGCATTAAAGAAAAAAAAGGACAAAAGTCCAACATGAAAAGCCACATTAAAATCAAAGCACTGAGAGTACTGATGGGTCGTGGCAATTCAGCTGTATATATACCAGGGCAGAATAGATTTACTCCGGAAATCGGTTTACGTCTGATATTTCCAAGATTCATGCATGCGCTGTTGGTACAAACAAACCATAAGAAGACGAGAATGATGTTTATAGACTCTTGTATGTGTAACAGTCTCAGGAAAAATGTGCAGCCTAGACCGGGACTAGAACCTTCGGCTTACCGTGCCTACGCTCTTCCAGTTGAGCTACAAAGACCACCCGATACGAGAACCGCTACACACCTTCCCTCTTATTGCGAGACATTGGCACTCTCCTGACGCAGACTGTTAACCGAACATCTCAGTAGAACCTCCAAATGTAACAGTCTCAGGAAAAATTGTGCAGCCTCGACCGGGACTCGAACCTTCGGCTTAACGCTCTACCAACTGAGCTACTGAGACCACCCGATACTAGAACCGTAACATATGTGTATGAATGACAAATCAATTGTGCTTTTGACCATAAAATTTAGTGATAAAGATTTATAGGGTGTTAAAGTCATGTCCTAGATTTTGACATAAAACACATGTGCAAAACTTTTTTTCTGCTACTTATATTTGATTAATTTTAAATTTAATTTTACTTGTTTATCTACAAGAAAAAGGAAGATTTCCGTAGCTACTTTAGGGAGATTACGCAGTTATTAGATAAAAAAAATGAAAATGAAATTTTAGTCCCATTCAAATGTCAGTAGTCAGTAGGCTACATGGTACTTTCACTTTGAAAAACAGTGTATAATTTCAAGTCTGCACACTTTCCTGTCTTAAAAATTATAAAGTATTTAAGATATACATACAACAAAATAAGCTAGGCTTAAAAAGTGAAAGCGAGCATTCGATGCTTCAATTTTAAAGTAACGGAGTCATGCTGAATCAAGTCACGACAAGTGTTTGCAGAGCGACGTTATACTTTACGAACCTTTTCTACTATAATTTCCGGTTATTTCCACTGGTTGATAATCCACGGCATTCAAGCCAACGCTTCAGCTCAAATACTGAATGCATATTTATATCATTTGAGCGAAACTTCGCCCTCGGAACACGGTTTCCGTCAATTTTTATTGAGAACAGTTTAGAGGCTTTTCATTTTCCGTCTTTAATCCCATTGAGTGGGAGCAAAGCCCCGACCCAAAAATGCTTCCGACCATACAGCACTACACGTGCAAAATAAAGGTAAGTGCAACTGTTTACACGTACACAGTGGCTGAACACATACACACACTAACACAAATGGACTCAGTAATAACCGAAATGACAAACAGACAAAAAAACATACATGAATTAGGAACAAAGTACGGTACTTCCTTAGGACGGTCAGTGGGAAAACACTACTTTGAAGTATTAAACAATTTAGTGCCGCCAAACCTTGCATTACGCCCTACCATGTTCCTATATTGTAAGACAGTGTAAATACAATTACTCACTGTTAGGTCAATTTCTGACACACGATAGAGCAACTACAGGAACTGTACAGAATTGTAGAGAGCAAAATATGTTCGTGTAAAGATAATATATAAATCAAAACCCATGGAACCGTTCACACATGTACTCGATTACTTTGCAGAAGCAAGAGTAACACCATTAATAGAGTTCATCACAATTCGCCGCCGAACATGCATAAATCTCGGATATGTAGCGTCTTTGCGCAAAAATACCGAAAATATTGACAATTTGGATCGTGCAAATTGTTGCTATTAAAGTTGTTGGTGTGATGGTGTTTTATGGAAGTAGTAGTCGTGGGAAGTTCATGTCCAAGAAATCATCTTGCACGAATCGAAAACATTTTGGAGAGCCAAGTTCAACTATTTCGTCGAATAATGATTTAGCGGACTCACAGTCATAAAAAAATTCAGACTATCTTTTGTATCTCCTTCAAGTTCAAATGTGGCCAGCTCAAAATATCGTTTTACCTTTTGCGCATCCTTCCCCCCGCCCCCTAATTTTTTTTAGAGGGGCACTT
Source organism: Mercenaria mercenaria (assembly GCF_021730395.1). NCBI lineage: Eukaryota > Metazoa > Mollusca > Bivalvia > Venerida > Veneridae > Mercenaria > Mercenaria mercenaria. Next base: position 15,653,737 of record NC_069378.1, read on the forward strand.
AGATTTGCTTTTTTCCGTACGAATTTGTGTTGTGTATATCTCAAAAAGTTTTCGACCTAGAGTCGTTTGTTACTCAGCATCTGTAGTTATGTACCTGGGGTTTTATTTTGGATTTCACATAATAAGACCGGAGTTATGGCCCTTGACAGTAAAAACGTACGGTCTGAATGTAAAATTATAATTGTTTTTATGTTAAAGGCAATATGTTACTCACTAACCAGCAAAACAGTTTTTTTTTGCGGAAAAAGCAAGAACAACAACACAACATGAATATCGGTAATTTATATAAGTATATTGTTACAACATACATAACTTACTTTACCGCTATTTAGATATATTTACGAAATAATGTATAGCAGAATCATATTATAATATATCAAAATATTACGAAGAGGATAAACGCTTGTGGGATAATTTCCCGAGGGCATAGCCTGAGTGAACTATACACGTGGCGTAAAACCGATTCGAATTTTTGAGATATGTAAAAACTTGTTTCCGATACATATTTTTTTTAATTCTAATATGTCTTTTATGTAAGCAAGTAGACAAAATAAGGAAGCCATTTTTAATGCTACATGTATTGCAACAAATATGGAAGGCCGACGTAACGTCAACCACCGTGTTTTCAGAGTGTTAGCAACACTTTGCGAAATAACTTACGAGCGCGCAGACGTCTAATGAGTTATCCTACGCGCATTATAGTTGATACAGTGTCATTTGATTGTAACACCGTTCTGTCATAACATCATTTTGACCCAAAAGCGCTCTTTAATAAAATAGTAGATAAAATGTTGATACCATTCTTTCTCGGTGTCTATATGGCGCCAATTTTTATCTCGAAGTGGCGTTGAGTTACCGTGTTTTAACGGAAATGTGCATAGAGTTTTGTATTGTAAATTATTTTGAATATAATCAGATCACAAGGGTGTTGTAAACATATCAGGCCCAGAGGTACCCGGCGCATGGCCTAGTATGAAAACATGATTACCCCACCGCTACTCTACATCCCCTCTTATAACCCTTCTGCTTCACCCAAGTAATACTTGAGCACTTTAGATAGTGCCATCACATATAGATATCATCGAAATATCAGTTTACAACGCTGTCATCACTTTTTGATATTTTTTTTCTAGTGACATATATAACTATTTAGGAAAAGGATGTCTAAAATACAAAAACAAAATGCTCAAGGTGTTTTGTACATTTTTTGGTCGATTCCCTTCAGCATGGTCTTAAATTACGAAACGTGAAGAGTACGGATTTGAACATGAACGATCCCTCCCGTGATGCCAAAGTCACACGTCGGGGATGTTTTCTGATAAGCAAGCTTAAGGTAATCGACACGTAATGACAATCGGCAATTTACGTGACATTACGTAATATCCCGATACTACTTCGGCATTTTCCGGCTGCTGATGTAGCTTGTAGGAGCAGCCAGACAGAGAATGCCGAAATTCTATACGGAGAATACGTAACCGCACGGAAATAACCGATATTCATTACGAGTCCATTACCTTAAAAACTCATTGCACTGAGATATGAGAGATATAAACAATTTTCAATAATAAAAACTATTTATTTCACAAACGACATTTCGCCTGTTCCAAGAAACTTGTTTAAAACTGATAAATGATCTATGTAAGAAATACCGCGTTAGTATTCATGAATAAATGATGCTATTAAGAAATTGCAAGGCGACATTTGACGGGACAATGTTTTGCGTGGCTACGATCCGTTGGGTGACGTTTCGCGAGGCGACGTCAAGCAGTTAACGTTTGGTTTCGCTGAAATTCCGCTGGTGCCAAAGCAATATTTCCCTTCGACAGAACGACATAATAAAACGGTATTAGTAGCATGATTACATGTTACAGTGAAATTTACTGAATATTTGAGGTGGCTAAATGCTAAACACGCGTTTATTCTTTAACGTATTATGTTGAATATGTGGACAGAGAAAGAATATGCGTATCATAACTGTAATAAAATGTGTATTAACACAGTGTATTTGTATTAACAAAGTCCATACAGCCTCAACTGACAGAACTGGTAATTCCTGAATCTTACACACTACATATTTAATTTCACTACCAAACTTCAAGAATGACCTTTTAACTGTTCCGTGTTTATTGAAAGTATACAAAATCGTTCTGGCGAGTATGAAATGGTTTGAAAATTTACTTCCTGCTTTAAGCAGTTCTTTTGAAATCTCATTCAAACGTCTCAATAAGAGATTTTCGAAAAGATGACTGTACGTTTTATTACAAATAACCGCGCAATGAATTTTTCTGATACGTCATTTCATTCTAAAATGTTAAAGATTTCTTCCAGACTTAAAACGATAACTACATTCTTGCATTTAGAGATCGTCTATGTACAGATACCCAATAAATACCCAATAAAATAATCACCTTAAACTAGTACATTGGACAAAAGGTTTAGGCAATTGATTTATGTTAAGGAATAAAACAACTTGTCGCGTCTATATTTAGCTTTTCACTCCGCCTGAAAACCATCGAAGTAATGTCACTTAAATTTGTTATATTATTTATATGATCATTACACCACATTTATATAGCACTCTTTTCATGCACATGTGCACGTTCAAAAGTTGCAGAAAAAATTTGCAAACAATACAAAAAGATACGCATTCAAAACAAACAAAAATGCATTTCACATTAACAAAAATCATGAAAGTACATTTTTGTAAAACATATAGATAAAACAAGACAAACATATATACATATTTAAAAGTATTTAAGTGACCCTAGGAAAAATACTCTGTACATGAAAAGAAAAAATGTATTGATCGGTTAACGAAATGTTGTACAAAGAAGTGGTTTTTAGCAGACTTTCGAAAGCAGCCAGCATGTGAGCTTCCCTGATCTTGACGAAAAGGGAGTTCCAAGGCTTGGGAGCAGTGAACGAAAAGATGCGATGAACATACATCACGGTTTTAGTTTTTGGCATAACCAGTGACAGCGTGTTTTGTGATCTTAGGTTTCTGATCGGTTTAAGCACTTTTATCATATCCTTTATATAGGCAAGGGACTGACTGTGAAGAGCCTTAAAGGTGTTGGTGAGAACCTTGTATTTCACTGGCAACCAACGGAGCTCCTTCAGAACAGGTGTTATATGAATGCGACTGGGCGTCTTAGTGATAACGAGAGCTGCCATTTTCTGGACATGTTGCAAGTTGTTAAATGTGCTGTTCGGAATACCACCTAATGAGGCATTACAGTAGTCTAACCGTGAGGTATACTGGCTGTTGACAAGGGTCTTTGTGGCATCACTGGACTAAGAAACCATCTGATGTGACCTATTCTGCGTATTTGTGCATATCCAGCCCGGCACACAGAGTTGACTTGTTGTTCCATATCCGTGCTGTTGTCAAATACTGCACCAAAATTCCTAACAAATTTTGTGTCACCGACCTTAACAGAGACATCATCAATGTACATGGAGTTATGCTTTGATGTGAATAACATTACCTCCGTTTTATCAGCATTGAGCTTCAGCATGTTGCAATGCACCCGCGAGACAAATTCAGCCAGACAGCTCTCAATGCGGTGCAAAGCCTCACTTCTAGCCACAGCGTCTACCAGGAATAAATACGACGGACGTATCAATCAATTTTAATCAGATGCATAACTCTAATAATAACGATCGTCATACAAATATGCAGTAAGTAGCAACTGCGATACTCGAATATACTCAGCAACAATTACTATAAAAATTTCAGAACGAATTACAATATGTCTGATGAAAGAAATCAGTTAGTTCAATATGAAGTTCCGGCCGCGATACGGCCCTTAAAGACTGCTGTGGTAAAGGTTTATCAAATACATAAGAAGATCCTTTGGAAGTACATGTATATAATTAAGAAGTCCGTTAGAGATTTACAATATGTTTTGACGCGGTTTGAGGACACCTAATTTGGAACACGTTTCAAAATATTTGTTAGCCTCTGTCAAGTCAGACTTTTGAATTTAAAGTATTTTGTATTGTATTCAGTTATTATAAAAGTATGTTATAAATATGTAATTTATGTCATCAAGTTTATTATAATAGCCATTAGCATGTCTTGAATTGTCACAGAGGAAATCTTTATTAAAAAATAAAGTTCTGGAACAAGTTCATTTCTGGTAGTCAGCTAGATTAACCACAACTCATTCCTGATGCAGAAACTTGGTATACAAACGATTAGATTAGGTTATATCATGGCATTCCTCTATCCAGCCGTATTGTGATTCTATTAAAGAAGATAACATACTTAAAATATCTTTCATTTTTTCCATATAAAATCATATTTTAAAGACAATAAAGGTCAAAGTCTTTGCACACACGCACGTACACACTCTAAGACTTCTGTTTTAAAGGTAGATCACAATAATTTTCATATTATTTGTAAAATAGACAAAAACAATTCTAGCGGCTAAGTGTCAGTGTGTCTGTTGAATAGAGACAAAGAAATGTGCTTACATACCTCACGATCTCTAATACCGAGGTAAGAGGAACTCTATCATAGAATATTGAATCTACCCTTTAGTCTTAAAGGAAAAGATATATAGCAACACAAAGTCCAAGTACATATCTTCTAAATTATATATCCAGTTTAATCTTGATTCCTTCAAACAAACATAAGATAACAAATTCAAAATTATACTCTGTTTCTTCTACGTGTAAAATCATACTTTAGGAGCCAGTAAAGGACACGACAAACAATTATGGCCCAAACACAGCACTTTATGACTGTTGTTATGAAGGCAAATCAAAATCGTTTGAATATCATTTTCAAAAACCACATACGAGCAAAATACTAGACGACAAGATTTAAACGTGACTGTTAATGATGTGTAATAGAATTGCAACACCTTCACGCCTTAGCACCGGCGTTAACTGAACTCATATTAAAAATCATTAAACAGACTCCATAGTACAAGGCCGAAAATATTAAGAACGACTTCGCTTACTAAAAAATTCTTTTAAACCACAAAGTAAGATTGTTGTAGCAGTACTGTTACAATAAAGTAAATGTTTTGGTCAAACTTCAACCGTTTTTCTTCAGTGTATTAATAATTATCCGAGTCACCTACTGACTTGCTGTCAAGGAAAATATGTGTGTGTACATGAAGTAGAATGTGTAAATAGATAAGCTGATAATTCTTTTGTTTGGACCAAATATCTGATATACTGTAACAATCAATTACCAATTTATGCTTAAAACGTCTAAATAGGATATCTTGAATGTGTCTAGTAAAGCATTAGGTAACTATCTAATTATTTCTGCAGTACAAAAATAAATTTTAATCCACTCATTTATCAGTGATTTTATATAATATATTTGGTGCTATATACACGACAATTACTAAATTCGAAACATCATGACATCTAGTTTTACATTTCAACCATTGCACATTCAACGAACGTAAATTATTCCCTACCTGGATGAATTCTAAAGTATTTGCACACTTCCTTTCATCATAATGTTTATAATGAAATGTTACCTAATTGTATAAAAGTGATATGAACACGTGTTATGTAAATGAAACACTTGCGTGAGAAAATCATCAAATTAAAAAAAAATTAAACAAACATGAATCCAATTTCGCATGTGTGGCGTTTTAATGACATGTGTATTCGATGCATATAAAACAGTAATTAAACAAGAGGGTCATGATGACCCTGAATCGCTCTCTGAGTAATAGGTGTCAAATGTTTTAAATGGCAAACTGATGCAAAAATATTAGAAAGTAGGTCAGTAGGTCAAATTCATGGTCAGTGAAAGTCAGTTTTAAGATCGGTATGCAAAACTGTACATGTCATCTAAATTTCAAGGCTGTATCTTAAAAAGAAGAAAGTAGGTCAAAGTCACAGTAAGGTGACCCGTAATCACTTGGGTACATCAGGTAAATATGATTAAACAGTCTAGGAAATATGATCTGATATTTTTTTTATTTTTTCCCTACATAACTCTTATTACCTCTTATTACCCAAGGGGCATAATTTGGACAATTCTGTTAGAGGTCCACTAGGCAATGCAACATATACCAAATATCAAAAGCCTAGGCCTTTTAGTTTCAGACAAGAAGATTTTTAAAGTTTTCTCCTATATAAGTCTATGTAAAATTTGGGACCCCCGGGGTGGGGCCTGTTTTCACCTCAGGGATACAATTAGAACACTCTTTATAGAGAACTACAAAGCAAAGCTACATACAAAATATCAAAGGCCTAGGTCTTGTAGTTTCAGACACATATATTTTTATAGTTTTTTCCTATATAAGTCTATGTAAAACTTGGGACCCCCGGGGCGGGGCCTCTTTTCATTCCAGGGGCACAATTTGAACAACCTTCATAGAGGACTATTAGATGATGTCACTTGCCAAATATCAAGTCTCCATGTCTTGAAGTTTTGGACAAGAAGATTTTTAAAGGTTTTTCCTTTCGGTTGCCATGGCAACCAGAGTTCTATTTGGAATGAAATTCTTTTAATAATTTTGAAAGGGGACCACCCAAAAAACATTCATGTGAAGTTTAGTGTAATTCTGCCCAGTGGTTTTTAAGAAGAAGATTTTATAGAAAATGTTGACGGACGGACGACGGACACCGCACGACGCACGACGGACGACGGACATTGACCGGTCACAAAAGCTCACCATTAGCCTTTGGCTCGGGTGAGCTAATGAAATCTTAACCTGCGTTCAAACTGTATACAGTTAGTGATGGGAAGTCGTATTCCACCCCTCGATATTTTTTCAATTAAATGATCCTAAACATATGACTGGCATTTACTGACTGGAGGCAATCGTCTTAATTTATGAATTTAAGTACATGTACACCCAAATGCTCTCCAAATATTCACTGGAAACAGTTTTCAAATGATGTTGAGATCATAAAAGACAGGTGTCATAATTTAACAACTAGAAATCATCCTTTAGAGACTAAGTGGCATACTGTTATTTATCAATAGCTATGTCATTGAACTTTCATGTGCCGACCTTCTAATCCATAGATGATTTAGGTAATAATCATAGCAGGGTTCATACAGACTAAACCAAAGAAAAATTTAAGGACCTTTTCCTAATTTCTAGGACTATTTTTCTGTATTTGCTATGAGTACTATTATGATGAAATCTCATATTTAACAAATATTGTCCCAGGAGACAGCACGCTCGACTATTTCGATGCTGGATAGTGAAGTTGGGCACATCATTATTCTGTGGAAGATGGAACTGTCACTGTAGTATTTAATGACTTCAATGTTGAATGAAGATATTGGATGACAACAGCTTCAGTTTGTGCCGAAGTATTAAGTAACAAGATAGTTAGTTTGTTTGTTTGTTTTGAGTTTAACGCCGTTTTTCAACAGTATTTCAGTCATGTAACGGCGGGCGGTTAACATAACCAGTGTTCCTGGATTCTGTCCAGTACAAACCTGTTCTCCGCAAGTAACTGCCAACTTCCCAACATGAATAATCAGAGGTGGAGGACTATTAGAGATAATGTGTATCAATACATTAAATAAGTACACAAGAGGGCAAAGATGGCCCTAGGTCGCTCACCCGAGAAACACACCATAAGAGTGTAAACATATTTGACATAGTGATTTCATGGAAACAAATATTCTGACCAATTCTCATTAAGATTGGACCAAAAATGTGGTCTCTTGAAGTGTGAACAAGTATTTTCTTCAATTTGACATAGTGACCTAGTTTTTAAGCCAAGATAATCTACATTCGAATTGTCAGGCTACTGGTTATATGACCCAGGGAAGTGCCTACGCCTTTAGTATCTTGAACAATGGTTTGGGTCCAATCGCTAAGGTGACTATGTCTTAGACTAGCTGACAAACGATGTAGAATGTCCTTTGTTAAAACGTAAAGCTGGCGAGACCAAAGATCTCAGATATAGAATTTTCCTCTGGCTACCTTGCCTAAATTATTCGTGTACCAATGATTCGTAAATGATTTCTTATTATGAGCTAGACAATTTCAGGGATCAGGCAAATCACTAAATGTTTCAAACTAACAATCTTCAATTAAAAATGATTAGCTCAAACTCCTATAGGCTGGAGACTCTATACTTGACTGGTCTTTTTGTTGAAGTTCCCGTCAGACAATGTCTTTGAATCAACAACATACGAGTCCTATCGCATAGATGCTCGGCCTCTGTCCTCTCAAACTCTATAAGATTGCCCTGACTCCTGGATGCTCAGCGTCTATATGCTATCATATGTAGCATTCAACTACCATATAGGTATTATCCCCGATGCCTTGGCTGTACTTCGCCAATAATGCTGAACCGTCTATAAGCTGGAACTCTCCTACTATCTCAGTAGATTACCAAACTCTGGGTCTCTGTCTCAGCTTCCCGATGCTCAGCCTATATCTGCTATCGTCTATAGCATTCAATTACCTTTAAGGTAAAGCTCCTATGCGCTGGCCCTATAGCTCGAAACCTTATCGAAATTCTGCTACTCTTCTTTAGTCTAAGAACTTCCAAAGTCTTCTTTTTAATAATTTATCCGCCCTGACAGGGTGACTGCAATAGTCTCCTTCTCAAGGTACTGGGATAAATTATTAGTTGAATCCTCGATGTGTCTTCTTCAACCGCTGGATATCGAATGAGCTCTCTATCATTCATCTACCTATTTATACCCCAGCAGACGTGCTATTTTTAGAACTTGTTTCTGATTGGTCCAAATTTATACATTGTGTCTTACAACGAGTACCTGCTCTATCAAATATCTGGTTCCCTTTAATTTTTGTATATGGCATAATGTGCGAAGCTGGGACCCAGTCATTCACATAATGAACCCAAATCAGCCACAAATGACCCAAATTCTATTAATTACAGCAATTCAACAATAATTATAGCAACGACAACATAAAAAAGGGAGTCAATCACTATCTGTGCTTATGTGTTACGTTATCAATATATCAGATATACAAACTATTCTGACACGAATTTGACCTAGACTTGATCAAGGCAATCATTCTGACTAAATTTCATGAACCTTAATTGAAAAATACAGCCTCTATCGCATGAACAAGGTTTTTCTTTGATTTGACCTAGTGACCTAATTTTTGATGCCAGATGACCCATTTTCAAACTTGGCCTAGATTTTATCAAGGTAATCATTCTGACCAAAATTCATGAACCTCAATTGAAAAATACAGCCTCTATCGCATACACAAGATTTTTCTTTCATTTGACCTAGTGACCTTTTACCCCAGATGACCCATTTTCGAACTTGGCCTAGGTTTTATCAAAGTAATTATTCTGACCAAATTTCATGAAGATCAGTTGAAAATTCAATCTCTATCGCATACACAATGTTTTTCTTTGATTTGACCTAGTGACCTAGTTTTTGATCCCAGATGACTCATTTTCGAACTCGGCCTAGATTTCATCAAAGTAATCATTCTGACCAAAATTCATGAAGATCAATTGAAAACTACAGCCTCTATTGCATACACAATGTTTTACTTTGATTTGACCTAGTGACCTAGTTTTTGACTCCAGATGACCCATTTTCGACCTCGTCCTAGATTTCAACAAGATAATCATTCTGACCAAAATTGATGAAGATCAATTGAAAAATATAGCCTCTATCGCATACACAAGGTTTTTACTTGATTTGACCTAGGGACCTAGTTTTTAAACTCAGATGACCCATTTTCAAATCTGGCCTAGATTTCAGCAAGGTAATTATTCTGACCAAATTTCATGAAGATCGGTTGAAAAATACAGCCTCTATCGCATACACAAGTTTTTTATTTGATTTGACCTAGTGACCTAGTTTTTGATTCCAGATAACCCATTTTCAAATTCGGCCTAGATTTCCTTAAGGTAATCATTCTGACAAAAATTCATGAAGATCAATTGAAAAATACAGCCTCTATCGCATACACAATGTTTTTCCTTGATATGACCTAGTGACCTAGTTTTTAACTCCAGATAACCGGTTTTCAAACTCGGCCCAGATTTCATCAAGGTTATCATTCTGACAAAAATTCATGAAGATCAATTGAAAAATACAGCCTCTATCGCATACACAAGGTTTTACATTAATTTGACCTAGTGACCTAGTTTTTGACTCCAGATGACCCATTTTCGACCTCGGAATAGATTTCATCAAGATAATTACTCTGACTAAATTTCATGAAGATCAGTAAACTAAATGTTGACGGACGACAGACAGGCGACAGACAGACGACGGACGCCGGACATCGAGCGATCAGAAAAACTCACCTGAGCATTGCTCAGGTGAGCTAAAAATGGATACAAGGACATTTAATTAAAAATCAACTTTGCTAACGCGAAATGTTTTAAAATTTTCAAGGTCTTAGCCTTTGTAAGATATGTCAGGAAAACAGAAGCGTCATCGAATCCACGGTCGGCTAGATTTTTCAAAATATTTGTTCGTATTTTAAATATAATTCTACTTTTGCCATGTGTTTTAAGGTGAGCCTTTGTATCTTTTGATACGTCCACTTCCATCTCTGTTCGGACAAAATAAAAATCTTTAGTTTACCTTTTAACAACTACACCAGCTAACCATAAATCAGCATCTCCAAATCTTCCAGCAGATAAGATCAAGAAAAAAAAATCGTATTTCTTAAAGCTCACCTCTTGGAAATAGTTTTCTCTTGAAAAGGGTTACCAACTCTAGGAAGAACCCAAACAAATGCTCCTGTTTTTTAGGATAGAAGTATGAAGTAACTTCAGTGGTGGCTTCCATAATGTCGACATATGCCCCTCCTTCTTCCTCTCCTGTTAAGACACAAGTCAAATTTAAGAAACTTGAATTTCTAACTTCAGATACACCAGTTACAGCTATATTCAAACACTTATTTTGCATTCTTAGGGTGTTACAAGGCACGCTTACTATGGTTATAGCAAGCTGAAAATATTATATGTATATATCATATTCATGCATGTTTAAGTTTTCAAAAACAATTATATGAAATACGATAAAACATTTCTTTGATATTTAAAGTGCTATCGTTTCGGATATAGATACATTGTAAATATATCCACTTTTACCATAGCGACTTTTTCCTAACAATTTCCAATCAGCTTTCTTTGGATTATTACTTGGTAAATTAATCATTTCATTATTTTGATAAGGAAAAATGCTAATAGGGCAACCAGTTCAAAATGTTTCATGATACCCATCAAGATTAACAGACGTTTCAATTTTCAAGAATAAAACGAACAGCCATTGTCACATTGGGATGTGTGCAAATATATTTTCGTAATATATGCAGGTCAACTATCCAAGATAAAATATCAAAGTGCTGGTTCAAGGTCCATAATGCCTTAATTTTTATCTTAAAAACAGATGAGACTGCTTACCAAACAGATGTTATGTGTTCTTACATGATTAGAAAAGCACTACTCTTAATATTGCGCATGAACTGTTTTAGTTAGAGTCATAAAGGGAGGTAATAGAAACAGTAGATTCAATAAAACATTCTTGTATATTCAGCAATATTCAAACCTTTGATAAATGTAAAAGAAAGTAATTATCAGAAGTAGGATTTAACAAGAAATTAATGCGTTTTATTTTCATAACGGAAAATGCCACATTTTAAATAAAAGCATTATGAGCCTTTAAGTATAGTATAGTATAGTATAGTATAGTATAGGTTAATAGCAGGTTAACATGCTGAAGTATAAAAAATTACTAGAGTAATTTGTCGATGCTGTGGCAGATATCCTTTTTATATACCTTAAACAATGATTTCGATTCAAAAGTACAATTGAGAATATACAGGGAGCAATGCAAAACATAAAATAACCAAAACCTACCTATATATATATATATATATATACAGTCGAAACTCGGTATCTCAAACTCGCTTACCTCGAAATTCCGCTTAAGTCGAAGAAATGTTCAAGTCCCGTCAAATTTCCTTCTTTATATATGTATTTCAACTCCGGTTACGTCAAACTTTGACTTACCGAGACTCCGGATGTGTCGAAAGGGATTTTCAGTCCCGTCAATAAAATTCTATATCTATAAGTTAACCAATTTATTTTGCGTAATCGAAACCGAAATTAGTATTATTTCCTTCAAATATTTTCGTGCTGGTTATTTCCTTTTCCTAGTCACGTGATCGGAACCGAAAATTCGTTTCAATACATAATAACATCTATAAAAGTATCCTTTGGAAACATGCCATATTCGGATATTTCTGTTTCACATTAACAGATAGGTATCGTTACGTATACCATAAAAATTGATGTCTTGCAGGAAACAAGGATAAGAAAAACTTCATATTAAAAATAATTATATCATGGTTACCGATTTTTTAAAGTCATAACTCATTGTCAAATATCCGTATTTGGTTTAACTTTTATTACAATATATGGAGATTTTTTTCTAATTTAGGATTTTTTTCTGATTTTATGAGTCCGAAAGACAAAATCTAAAAGTTCTTCTTTTAAGGAAGCCGAAAGTTGCCTCTTTACATTAATTCTAGTTTTATGTTTTAACATTCCTTTTGTGTAATAGTCCCGTTTGACTTGTTTTAAGAACAGCTGGAGTTTGCATTGAAAACTAACATCGAAATAAATACTAACAGGGTTGAGCACAATACAAAAGTAGAATAGACATCCCGCAGGGATAGGTACGCTCCAAAAACGCAGCCTGCCATTAGCGCAACGAAGCATGCGGACGTGTACACAAAGGAACATAGTGGGGCACAAACTTGGAACGGTCATTTGCAAAAATACAATTGGAGCTTTAACAGGCAAGGTACACCTAACCTCACTCCTATCCCCACCGTGTTCCAAAGTCAGAGGACAGTGTGAATAAAAGTTACATCTGCCCGGTGAATTCCTTACATAAGAAATGGTAACAAGAATGTTATGTAACATGATCTTCTAAATTTATATTACAAGAGGGTTAGATTGGCTCTAAGTCGCTCACCCGACCTTGACCATTTGACCTTGAATAAACATATGACACACTAAATCATGAATGGTTATATCTGTTTTAGCATATAAAAACATAAAACAAGTCAAGCGCCTTCATTTGAACAAATCTCAGTGAGGACATTATAATGATTCTTCATACCAAGTTTGATGGTGATCCATAAAGCTGTTCATGACAAGAAATCTTTTAAAGTTTTCTATATTTAGATCAAATGGGTTTTAAACGAGATTATTCCCTTAAAAGAGGACGAGTGCCCCTTTGAATAATTTGAGAGAAGGCCTTAAAATAATGCTACAGACCATGTTTGATTATGATCCATCAAGCGGTTCATGATAAGAAGTGAATTGAACTTATTTCAGATTGACATACCTGATATAAATTGTTAAAATAATGTCATTTTTAATGTATTTATTTATCCTGCCCCCCCCCCCCCCACCCCCATCCCCCCACACACACCACCACCCTCCACTTCTCTCAATGATTCACTTGACACTTTCTTAATGGAGACGGATTTTGCTGACATGGCATAACCCGAGAGATTATGTATATACAGTATATCTATGAAAATGAGAAAATATAGAGGCACCATCAGGCTGATATAAGTGATATAATAACTCTTGATTGCAAAAATACCTCTACATTATCATAAAGTGTTTTTACGTAACCGTAAGCTCGTTCCATTTCAACAAACAACTGTATAATCATGCTGAGATAATCAAACTTGAAAGGTCATAACTACTTGCCGAAACAAGATAATTATAAGTAGGGTTTTAAAACTACTTAGAATCAGCTGAATACAAGAACATGTACAAAAGTTTGCCTTTCGTCTTGGATAGTTGTTTTTAATGGTTAAATTCACTTTATTTTATATGGGAAGACCAACAGAAGACACTACACAGTATATTTTACATTTTTAACTGTTTTATTTTTCAGGATATCAGTTGGAGTTCTATTATATCTATATTTATCAGCGTCTGGCATAGAATTTTATTGGTATGATCCAAGAATGAAAATATTTCCGCTTGTTTTCAAAAGTTTTGCGGCTCTGAATTCAATATATTCAAGTTTAACTTATTATGTGTATACCATTCCCCTTTAGGCTTTTCTATATTGATAACTCAATGTTTATTGACCTAGTTTTGAGAAATCATCTCAATTAGTTGTTTATATTATATAGTGTTCCAGAATGTTCTACCACAATACCGATAAACAAGGTGTTACAATTTTTTTAAAGTCCGAATTGTTCTTGGTTTTTCCAAAATATTCGTTTAATTCTTGGTGATACTTTAAATAGCAATCATTTGAAGGATTTACAGTAACATTGATGATTTAAAAATATCTTTTGAAGAGAGGATTTATATTCTTTGGAGATACTGAAGCCAGTTTGGATTTGTGAATAATTCGGATTTATTACTAAATTAAATTTGACCTGGCCAGGAATTGGACTTTCCTTGCATATTAGATTGGACTTTGCAGTTAGTTACATTTAAAGTATTTGAACTGTTACTTTTATAAATAAAATTTTGTTATTGTTAATAATCGCTGGTATGTTTTTCTGTTACCTTAAGTATTATAAGTAACAAGCAATTGTTACCCTTTGACGTAACATATATTGGGGCCTCATCCAAGATAAAACCATTGATTGCTTTACTTTTAAAGACTTTTCAGCTAAATGTTACAGGTTATTTTGTATAGAAAAATGTCTTAATTTTGAGTTTTGTTACAGTACGCATACCAACAGCTATTAAATGTCATTTGTTTTGATAAGTTTGTGGCTATGCCATCCCAGGAGATGTTCCGGTTAGCTAAGAATAAAATCTGTAAAAAGATCCTTTGGAAGCAATGAATACAACCAAGAAGAATAATAGCAGACTCGATTTGATTGAGTCTGTTCATGAGAGATGTGTTGAATGCACTCCATGATTCCAAAGTACCACAAAATATAACAACACAGAATCCAAGTACGGGGAGACTTTTTGCAGCCGCCATACGGTATTTAAAGATTGCTGTTGTGATAGTTAATAAATCTGTAAAAAGTTCCTTTGGAATCAAAGAATGCAACCAATAAGAATAATAGCAAACTCGGTTTGATTGAGTCAGTTCATGAGAGATAATGAAATGTGCAATTCCGCTCACGCCCCCTAGCACTGGCTAAAGCGAAACTCTATTACACATATCGAGGGTTGATCGTGAAACTATTGTATCTGACATTTTGACCAAAATTTGTTTTATGTCATTTTCTTAACTGCCTTATTAATACCCACAATGTGACAAAATATTACAATTCAGTTTCTCTCTTTTCATTGTAAATCAAGAAAAAGTGAAATATATTGTATCTGCATTATCATATTTTGTTCATCGTGAGACTATTGTATCTGACACAGTGCAGATACCATAGTTTCACAATAAAAGTTTTTTGTTCTGTAGAAAAAGAAAATATTGTAACTGCATTTTTTTCATTAAATCACTTAAATTTACTTTATTTTAGTTGAAAATGTTTTAAATAGAAACCTTCCCTCAAGAATTTTAAAAAATACTGCAATATAAGAAACAGTTGTGTAGATTTGTAAACTTTTCAGGAGGAAGGAAAAACTATTTAATTTGAAGATGTAAATGTTGTATGGAATAAAACTCATCATTATAACATGAAATAATTTTATAAATATATCCCTTTTGACAAAATGTTAATCTTGAAAGAATTTTTCAAGAAAATTGGAAAAATGTCAGATACAATAGTTTCACGCTGAAAATGTTCACAAATCACTCTTGAAGTTCAGAATGAAACTATTGTAACTGCAGTTTAGTTAATGTTTTCTCTATAAAATGACTCTAATTTTAGTAGAATCATTAATTTATAAGTCATTATCATAGTTTATTTTGTATTTTATTCAACTTTTTTTTGTTCATTGCGAAACTATTGTATATGCATGTTATTGTAAAACAGATCAATTTAGTTATGTCTTAAGTCCGAGATTGATTTATTTTCACTTTTAGACTCTAATTATTGGAATATAATTGAAAGAGCAACTATTTCAAATAAACTGCTGCCAAACTTGGTCCTATGGATGGATGGGTGGACCCCTAGTATAATTATTTGTATGAGTAGTCTCTGATTTGTTCTGGTTTTTACTGTAGTAACTTTCTAGAGATACAAGTTCTTAAACCATGCCAGTTAGCGTGACTGTTTTAGTAAGTTTAAATGTTAATTATTTCTTTGATTAACTTAGGTAATATAAACTAAATTCAACTTGTATTTAAGAAATAATAAAATTAATGTTTCCTGTATTTTCTCATTGAATAAAATATAGTGAGGAGTTCTGATGCATAGTTACTAACTGAATTAAAATTGCATTGAATTTTTCAAATTCAAATGATGGACTGTAGTTTATTCGAATATAAGAAATGGAAATATTAATTATTTTGATTCTAACATTTTCTTTAAAAATACCCTGAGCTATGCTGCATACATAGCAGCATTTAATTGTAACTTAAAAGCCTCGAATGCGATTGGACGCACTTGTTTACATACATCAAATTGTTCCCAATATTGCTGCTGCACACAATGTGAACCGCGTCATGCCGAAACTTTCTGTGTAGTCTGATCCGGATCCATAATGTTTGCTTTTTAGTCAGTATAGGTATCATAAGATGGCCAACAAACAGTATGGATTCTGATCAAACTGCACAGATCTGGCTCTATACTGGTTTTTGCATGACGTGGCTCAAGTGTTACCACTCTTGACTTAATTAGCAATTCAGGCATGCTAAATTGTAAGCGATTTAAAGATTTTCTGTCATACAAAGCCCTTACTGTGTACTTATATCTGAGTTCTGTCAAATTATCGGCCGGAAAAGAGTAGAGTCCCTGTAAAAACTCTATTTGCCATGAAAGATACTAAGCCTTATTACTCAGCCATATCATACAAACAACCTTGATATTATTTTACGAAAATACAGTACATTTCAGTCTGCATGGCCAACTTGTGGTAAATGATGTAACAATGTGATGTATGTAAACAAGTGCGCCAAATCGCATTCGATGCTTTTGAGTTACAATTAAATGCTGCTATGTATGCAGCATAGCTCAGGGTAATTTTAAAGAAAAGTTAGAATCAAAAAAATTAATATTTCCATTTCTTATATTTGAATAAAATACAGTCCATCATTTGAATTTGAAAAATTCAATACAGTTTTGATTCAATTAGTAACAATTAGTAACTATGTATCAGAACTCCTCACTATATTTTATTCAATGAGAAAATACAGGAAAACATTAATTTTATTATTTCTTAAATACAAATTGAATTTAGTTTATATTACCTAAGTTAATCAAAGAGATAATTAACATTTAAACTTACTAAAATTAGTCAGAAATAGTTTCTCTTTCAATTATTTTCCAATAACTAGAGTCTAAAAGTGAAAATAAATCCATCTCGGTCTTAAGACATAACTAAATTTATCTGTTTTACAATAACATGCAGATACAATAGTTTCGCAATGAACAAAAGAAGTTGTATAAAATACAACAAACTAGAAAAAAAGCTTAGAAATTAATGATTCTACTAAAATTAGAGTCATTTTATAGAGAAAACATCAACTAAACTGCAGATACAATAGTTTTATTCTGAACTTCAAGGGTGATTTTTGAACATTTTCAGCGTGAAACTATTGTATCTGACATTTTCCAATTTTCTTGAAAAATACGTTCAAGATTAACATTTTGTCAAAAGGTAAATACACATAAAAGTATTTCATGTTATAATGAGTTTTATTCCATACAACATTGACATCTTCAAATTAAATAGTTTTTCCTTCCTCCTGAAAATTTGACAATAATGCAGATACACTAGTTTCACGATCAACCCTCGATATGTTGAATGGACTCCATGAAAACTGATTTACTTCTACTTGCCAAGCATTATAACATTTGTGAAGTAAAGTCATCCATGCTCAAACAAGAAATTAAGAATACTATTGTTCAATATTTTATGGACGAAGACATTTTTTATTCATCTGCAGTCATTTTTTGACACACTCAGTCTGATTTAAAATAAAAAGAAATGCAATTAAAGTTGGAATTTCAGAAAAGGAGAAAGGGAGAGGGAAACACGGTTAGAATGGAAAATGTTAGAAATGGAGAGAGAAGAAACAGACAGAGCGAGAGAGAGAGAGGACGAATGGAATTTGAATTAGAAATGAAAAAGTTAGAACTAGCAAGTAGAAGTTCTCACTTTAATGTCACAAAACATATTAGGTTAGTTCCGCCTTTTCAAGAAAAAGAAGTTGATAAATATTTCAGGGATTTTGAAAATATAGCATGGCCTAAGGAAAATTGGAGTCTTCTTTTACAAAGTGTTCTAGTTGACGAAATCCATGAAATTTATACGCAGATGTCAGTAGAACAACGCTAAAATTATGATGCTGTCAAAGATTTGAAATGTTATGACTTTTTTCCTGATGCTTAACGGCAAAGATTTCGCAATTGTAGAAAAGTGTCTGACCAGACCAATGATGAATTTGCACGAGTTAATTAAAGAACAATTATTTGATAGGTGATGTACATCAAAGAAGACAGGTACTAGTTATGATAAGCTGAGGCGGCTAATGTTAACTGAAGAATTTAAAAGGTGTATTGGCACCGAAGTGAAAATTTTCTCGGATGAAAAAAAGGTTGAAAATTTAGAAGAGGCTGCCTGGACACATTATCTCTCAATGTTTTTTCTCCAAAGAAGAGATGAGGCAAGATTTAGAAAAATCTACTAAAGTCTCAACCCTAGTCTTGTACTGATATTCATACTGTTAAACTGGTCAAGGACACCAAATCAGATTCTATCAGGCAGAGTTATGAGCCATTTATATCTGATGGTTCCATATCACTTATTGGTGATTCTACCTAGTCTACTCCTATTAAATTCCCGAGGGACACTGGAACTTCTCAATTTCTTATTCGTGCAGATGTCCTGCATTTTTGAGAAGACTTCTAGTACAAATGTACATATTCAATGGGCGAAGTGTAGCTTTCGTTTCTGTACCCCTCAATAATGTTTATTGTTCCTTCTCTTGAAGAACACTTAGGGTTGGTAAGTGACACTTAACTGACCTCGAAAACTGTTGTCTTTACAAGCTGGCCAATCAAACTCCGTGACCTTAGAAATAACCGTTAAAATTATTCTTTCCTAATCGAGGCGACTCTCTGACTAAACGCGCTCCGAATATTACATACTACTAAACCAGAGGATGGAAAAGTGGCATTTTTGAAACATGTCAAACATCTTATTTGTCACAAAGGATAACATACGTCGTTACATTCGAATGCATGGTCAATATGTGAAAAAAAAACAACATTGCGACCCTTTGATGCGCAACAAATTCACGCATTGAATAGTACACTACATGACCGGGTCAATGTGTTCCCGCCTGGAAAGGATGAAACAACTTATTTCCAGCCGAGCCCACGACAGGCGTCATATTTACCTCTCCAGCATCCAGTCTAGACCGATACTGCTGGAAACAGTACCAATTAAAGGAATCACCCAGCACTGAACACTAGTCAGGATATCAGCCGCAACCGGGAATCGAACCCGGATCGCTGGCGTTGTAGTCCAACCTGTTCACCACTGCGCCACTGACACCCTGATTAAACGTTGGGGGTGGGAGAGGGTACTGAATGTCAATAAGGTAGAATTGTCTTGTCCTTGTTTCCGATCCTGGCGTTCCACACACTGATGACCAATATTTAAACCAGACATTGCAACCAATATTTTACAAGATGATCAATATATATTTATATAGATGTGCCCTAGAAGGAACTTTTACTATGCTTTAACTTGTTTAACCCGAGATATGGTTACTGGCCATGTGACTATGGGTTTTCCATTTACTGTTAAGAATGACCTAGCTGGATATAAGTTAGTAGTAAATCCACTTGTATCTGACACACCTTGTTTGGATAAAAAACCTGATTCAGTTGAGCAGGAAATTCTTGACCTTTACCCTTCTTGTGCAGTTACCCGTTCTGTGGCTAAGAAAGCTATTGAGACTGATCTTGTGTCAGAATAGATTTGTCTGATACTATTATTAACGAAATATTTTATTCTGAGACAGATAATCCTGTGTCATCAAGTCTTTATGTTCAACTAACAGACTCTGACAACTTCTCTGATAATTCATTTTTCAATGACCAAGGCCATAGCTTGCTTTCAAGGTCGCAGCTTATTCAGGAACAAAACAATGATCCTGAAATTTCATTATTGTTTCAAAAGGCTGTTAGTGAAGAAGAAGCTTCACAGGTCACTGTCTGCTATTTTGTTAAACATGGGACTTTAAAGAGAAAATGGCGGCCACCAGATGTCCCTGCTGATGATGAATGGACAGTTAATTACCAGGTTGTGGTACTAAAATTTTATCGTCAGAAATTTCTTACCCTGGCTCATAAAACGTCAGGTCCATGTTTTATACTGGCCTAATTTAAAATCTGATGTGTGGGGACATTTCGTCACATATATCAAATGGTAGGCAAAGCTAATGAGAAAGTACCCAAGGCACATCCTCAGCCAATACCCACATTTGATGAACCTTTCAGTAGAAACACAGTGGACTGTGTTGGTCCCTTGCCTAAAACTAAATCAGGGACCAGTATCTTTTAACAATTATGTGTGTTTCAACATGATTTCTTGAAACTTTTTCTTTAAGAAACATGAAGGTCAAATCCATTGTTATGGCCTTGACTAAATATTTTCATTTGTTGGTCTCCCTAAATCTGTACCGTCTGATCAAGATTCTAATTTTATGACTAACATACTTCAACAAGTATTACATAGCTTATGCATAAAACAATACATCTATTCCGCCTATCATCCAAAAAGTCAAGATGCCTTAGAAAAATTTCATCAAATATTATGATTAGAACATATTGCTTTCATGCAGAGAAGGACTGGGATGAAGTTATTCGTTTATTGCTATTTGCGGTCAGAGATGAAGTACAAGAATCACTTGGCTTCGGTCCATTTGAATTAGTGTTTGGTCACACTGTGCGTGGACCATTAAAATTACTTAAAGAGAAATATCTTTCAGAAGACGACAGTTCTTTAAATGCGCTACAATATGTTTCTGATTTGAGAATTAAGTTGCTAAACCTTGTGAATTGGCGTTATGATACATAAGTTTATTTGAGATATAAATTCATATTTTTATCAATATAAACTACTAGAAAATCTCTGTATATTCAATCTTACAGAAATAGTATACACATTTTAATTGGCACAAAGGACCTCTTGATCAAGTTCAATGGTTGTAAATGTCGTGTCATTGTACGGCTTTTATTATAAATGTGTGAGATGATTAAATTGCTGACCCACACAAGCAAGGTCTTATGACCGTATTTCGTAAGGAAATGATTATCAAAAGTTACCAGCAGTGTATACAGAATTCTGGCAACACTTACAAAAGATGAATTAGGCAACAATGAAAATTTAGTGCAAGAATATTTCAAAACAGATCTGTACATATATACGGCCATCCATATCACATTGAATAACCGTCTATCCTGACGCCTGCTGGACAAATAATCTCGCTAGAAAAAATAACCCCGATGTAAACGGGTAGACTGAGTGATTCATTCATTTCTACTGATAAAAAGCCGACCCCTGAAAATCCAATTGAGAGTTATGTTAAGGAATGGGCATTGCTTACATTTACATCCTATGGTCTGTGTTTCCTATGAAAACTATTGTTATGCTTTTTAAGAAATTCTTATGCAATTTCTTCAGTTTGAAAAGTCACAAAAATCCAAAGTTTTACGCAGATGTCTTTGTTTATGAAAATATCTGTGAATCTTAACCATTTGGTTTAACAGATGTATCTTTACGGAGCATCGGTGTAAAATTTAAGGAAAACGAGTCAGGAACAAGAAAAAGAGTAAGAACTAAAATATGAAAATTTACAGGGAATAGCTCCCCTATTAGCACAGGATATGATTGGATTTATAATGCTTGCACATGTTGAAAGTTTCAATGTGTTGGGCTCTTGCAATATATTTTTATTCACAAAAATGAACAATCGGAAATTATTTCTTATATTGGATTTTTAACGCCAATGAGAGGTGGTGATTTACTCGTTCGAACGGACATAACAAATAAACGGAAATAGTTAAAGTAAAAATGATCTTCACTGCATGCATGAAAAGGAAAACATTCGGATATATTTAACAGAACTTTTTTTGTATAATATATTAGCAACAGACAGAACTGTATTTAAACTTGAAGACCATTTCACATATATACAAAACCAGTACCGAATGCATTATGATCAATGGGCCAATTCACATGTACGTCGAAAACGAAACGATGACATGCACGAATTGAAATCCTAGTCTTGTTAGGCACCAGGTTAACACATTTTCGTTCAGAGATTCAGATAAAAAATAAACACATACATATGAAAAACCCAGCCAATTCTGAAACGAAATAAAAATGCATCAGTTCGGACTATGTTGCGGTTCTGTGTATATGAGAAAATAAAATAATTTTATTACTTACAGCACTTTTTAACGTTAAAAGTAACTACTTTTAATATGAGTTCTAATGCTTTTCAACACGTATTCTTACATTTTCTCGATATGTCTTTTACGTGTCATTGAATTTGATGTATATGTTCGTCGCCATTTTATTAATTTCACTATAGTTTTGATACAACAGATTTTTATGCATATAAACAAATGTTCTCATTGTAGTGTATATATGTTCGTGTCATTGCACTGCCATTTTTGTTTGTACAGTTTTAAATATGTATTTTCTGTAATAAATACTGTTGGTCCGTGGAAATTGCGTTTCAAAACAATGTCACATTCAGTGCATTCAAACTTGTGAGTGTTCTCTCAAAATATCTATACATGGAGGACATTACAGTCACGGGTGGACATCAGAAGGTAAGGGGCACATGACAGGATATGTAACAATATCTAAAACAACGTTTTTAAACATTGATGAGAGGAGTGTCGGCCGTTTTTATGTGTTTCCCAACGCTGTTATATATACATCCGGTACACCTGTAGATTCGAACTAAAATATCATTACAAAATCATTACAGAATCGTCGTTGATTTTGATCTATAGTACCTTCCCTCGTAGAGCTACATCTCCTGCTTCCAAAAGATAAATACATGACTATGTGTTCTAACTTATATCACGCCTAGTACCGCCGTCACCAAAAGTATGGCTTCAATATCATATCTATGACATGCGCCCAATGTCTGTGACAGGAAAGGCCGTACCGGCGACAATAACTATTAGAACAAATCAACACCCTTTACAATATTTACAAATTTATTTACATAAAATGATTATTAATAATGAATAGATGATATGAAAAAGAAACTGATTATAAGAAAGAAAGAAAAAATAAAAGTTCAGTATCACCAGATACAAAGTTCTTATAGTTCCATTCTAATGCGACGTGACACAGTTCTTTAATTTAATTGCGAACTTTAAGTAGCACAAACAATATATAAACGTATCTTTAAATCAAGTCCCTTTAAACCATGAATACATTGATTCCGTTTTGGCTCCCTATGGTGGTAGGTGATTGCATCCCTGAGCTGACTTCAGAGGATAACAAAAATCAGCGTCTTTGCGGTCTACGGCACAACCATGGGACGAAAGCTCTGCGCTGGGAATATCACATCCAGGCGAGTGAAGACAAGTGCACCTCGGGCATTGTACTTCCGGGTTATGACATCACCAGGAAAATCGTCTGGCGGAAGAAGCAAAAATATATAACATATGGTAAGCACCATAACAAAACAAATAAGTCAGGGCATAAAACTGCTCCTTTGGGTACACCATACCTCCGAAGGCTCCCAATAATAATACGTGCTACTTATACAGCATATAAGTGCTACTAAGTTCAGACGTCACTTGATTAAAATACGTCAATTATTACTTCCATTATTACAAAAATTACTTACTTAAAAGACTAAAGTCAAAGTATGAAAAAGATATGAAAAGTTTATGATGAAACATTATAGATACGGAAATGATAAACTGCAGCTATTATTTACAACTACAAATTAACAAAATTCAATGTAAACCAAACGTTATACAATAATTTGTATCAATATATTGTCTAATATCATACAACAAAACGGACATTGTATGTATATGCAATAGACTGGCACACAATTTCATATTACAATAATATATTACATACAAGGTACTAGACTTGCCATATAGATTTATACATTACAGTGCAATGCAGTATCGGCGTTCCATAACAACGAAATGTTTGACATATGTATTTGAAACAGAGTACTCTACAAATATCATGTTACAAATTTCAGTATAAATCTTACATCTTATATAAACGAAACGTTTTGACTCCTCTTTCGAAATAATTTACAAAAGTCTGAAAAATTTAATAAATTATCCTGACATACCGAAACTAGCCAAAATCATATGCCTAAAAGTAAACGTTACAGAATTCTGTAGAATGCACAAAAATTTACCAAATAAAAATCGTAATGCAAAAATCATACAAAAATCTAACAAATAAATTTCTTACCTCGATCGAGCATAAATTTCTAACAATGAAAAATCAATCAGACATAGATTCGTCTATAATGTCGGAAGGTGGTGTGCGCAAGGCATATCGAGTCCAGTCTATTTGTAGTGTAATGTCTCGCCAAATACTAAATTTCATGGGACTCACGGCTAAGTCGTGAGCTCTGACTATTTCTATTTTCACGGGATTCACGATATAGCCGGGAAATCTGACTACTTTGGCGCGGATTGAAATTGACAATTTAAGGCCCGTTATAGTGGTTTTGGGGATAAAAACATAAATTACTGAAGTTTATAAAATATCAACTTTCTTATTACTGAACCGAATTTAATGAAATTTACACGGAAATTTAAGTTATGAAATACAGAAAAACATGAGAGGTATTTTATGCATGAAATCTGACATTTACCTCAATAACTAAAAAATTTACAAAAAGATGATGCAATACCTGCATTTACACTACAGATAAAATAAGGCCCGTATATCAATTTGTGACACACGTCCCCCTTAAAAAGAAAATTTATAATTTTCTTAAAATGAAAACAAAATGACATACTGAAAATAGCAAACACAACAAAAAAAAAAAAAAAAACACACACACACACTGTCACTATCTGTACACCATATAATATAGCCACCTGTCTACACTCTACTCAAATAATCTGCGTCTACATTTTCTCTACCAGGAATTGCTCTGATACTGATCCTATATGGCTGTAATGCCAATGCCCATCTCATTAGCCTGGAATTGCTAAGTTTCGCTTTATTCAAATAAGTGAGCGGCTGAAGATCTGTCTCTAATACAAAGTCTTTACCGAACAAATACCGGTGAAACTTAGCTACTGTCCATACTATCGCTAAACACTCCTTCTCTATCACTGAGTAATTTTGCTCTCTAGGTAGCAATTTCCTACTAGCATACACTACAGGTAATTTCTCTCCATCACTTTCCTGAAGCAATACTGAGCCTAAACCTACACCTGAAGCATCTACTCTCAATATAAAAGTCTGATCTAAATCTGGCAACTTCAAAATAGGCGGACCCATTAAGCTAGCCTTCAAAGTCTGAAAAGCCTTTTCTTGACTTTCACCCCACTCTACAAGATTTGGCTGACCCTTTTTCGTCAAATCTGTGAGTGGAACTGCAATGGCAGCAAAATTTGGGATAAATTTTCTGTAAAATCCAACTACACCTAAGAATTAACGTATTGCCTTCTTGGTTTTCGGTCTTTCGGCATCCTGTATGACCTGTACCTTATTTGGAACTGGTTCAAGGGTCTGGACATCTCCTATCATGTGTCCTAAACATTCTAACTTCTGAAAACCTATAAAACACTTAGTCAGTTTTGCTGTTAACTTAGCCTCTCTTAGTCTGGTTAACAACTCAGAAAGTGCTACTACATGTTCTGGCCATGTGATTGTATACACCAGGATATCATCAATGAAGCTATCTGAGTGCCCTAGGTCCTTTAAAACCTTCCGCATCAGTCTACAAAACGTTGCAGGTGCGTTAACTTATCCAAAGGGCATCTTACGGAATTGAAACAAACCTTTCGGGGTTTCAAAAGCAGTCATGGGTTTAGCCTTTTCAGACAAAGGAACCTGCCAGTAACCTTTGCTCAAGTCTAGTTTAGAAAAATATCTATACTCAGATAGCTTTGAAAACATCTCCTCCATGTTTGGCATAGGTTCAGCATCGAAAACCGTCAGTTTGTTGACCTGGCGAAAATCTATACAGAACCTTATACTGTTATCTTTTTTCCTTATGAGGACAATAGGGGAGGAAAATGGAGCATTTGATGGTTCGATTACTCCCAACTCCAACATTTTATCTACTTCCTCTTTCACTACTGGCTGTGAATGAAAAGGAATAGGATAACCCTTTACTCTTATCGGATCTGTAGTTGACAACTGGATATAATGTTCAACTAAGTTAGTATTCCCAGGAATATCTGTCAGTACATCTGAGAAATTTTCTAACAAATCTACTACTTCCTGTTTACATTCTACTGGTAACTCTGGATTTATCTCTACATCTTTGTACGTTTCTGTACCCTGCTTTATAGGACACAAAACTATATCCTTTTCTACTCTACTCGAAAACTCATCAGTACTTTCATTCGGATCTAATCTGTCATAATCTCTCTGATCCTCCTCTACAATAGCTGCTCCAACCTTACTTAATATACCCTTATCTGGTATAGACTTACTATCATCTTTCCTTTCACAGTACTGTTTCAGCATGTTTGCGTGAAAAGTTTTCAACTTACCGTCTACATCTATCCTGTAATCTAGTCTATTTTCTACCTCAATTACTACGTAAGGACCCTTCCAATGTAACAACAACTTATTATGTTTCGTAGGTAACAATACAAGTACCTTACTACCTGCCTTAAACCTCCTATCTCTAGCCTTCCTATTGTAATACTTCTTGTATCTAGCACTACTTTTTGCTAACTGTTGCTGAGCTATCTTACACGTATCCTCCAACTTTTCTTGCAAATCCATAACATACTGGTAAGTGGTTTTGACCTCATCATTCTCCGTCTTACCAGCCCATAACTCTCTTAGCACAGTTATCGGTCCACGGATTGTTCTACCGTAAAGTAACTCAAAGGGAGAAAATCCCAAACTTTCTTGCGGAACTTCACGGTAAGCAAACAATATAGCATTCAAATACCTATCCCAATCTCTAGGTCTCTCACTACACATACGTTTCAACATTTGCTTCAAACTACCGTTAAACTTCTCTACTAAACCGTTACATGTAGGGTGATACGGTGTTGTAGTTAACTGCCCTAATGACAATAATCTACTAACTTCTGCCATAAGTTCTGACGTAAACTGCGATCAACAATCGGTAAGCATTTCCTCTGGCACTCCTAATCTACTGTACATATCTACTAATGCCTCTGCTACTCTCTCAGTTTCAATACTAAGTAGTGCTATGGCTTCTGGATATCTAGTAGCATAATCTACCATAGTCAAAATGTATCTGTTTTTCCTATCAGTCATAGGTTCGATCGGACCAACGATGTCGACAGCAACTCTCTTAAACGGAGTATCATCAAAGGCATTTTTCCTAACGGAACTTTACTTACTCTACCCTTAGCTATAGTACGTTGACAAATACTACATGACTGACAGTACCTTCTAACCTCTGCCATTACTCCTGACCAGTAAAATTCGCCTAATACCCTATCACTAGTTTTACTTACACCTAAATGGCCTGACAGTAACGAATCATGTGCAACTTTCATCACAGTTTCTCTAAGACATTTAGGTACAATTAACCGTCTACTTCTGTCTAAATTCTGGGCGGTATACTCTCTTATATAACAATCTATTCCTAATCTCAAACCTAACTGAACCTTTACCTCTACACTGCTTAATCGTACCTTCCTCAGCCTTCTTTCTATATAAATCTAAAGTGCTATCTTTCTGTTGCTTTTCTAAGAATTCCTCTCTAGATATATCTAAAATCTGAGACGGAACTTTAAGCTTTACTTGCTTCTTACATTTGGCTTGCGCCCTAGTTTCTACTGCTGACGCTAAACTACTAAACTGTAAGCCCGCCCGCTTAGCTCAATAGGTAAGAGCGTTGGTCTACGGATCGCTGGTCGTGATCCTCGGGCGGGGCGTATGTTCTTCGTGACTATTTGATAAACGACATTGTGTCTGACGTCATTAGTCCTCCACCTCTGATTCATGTGGGGAAGTTGGCAGTTACTTGCGGAGAACAGGTTTGTACTGGTACAGAATCCAGGAAAACTGGTTAGGTTAACTGCCCGCCGTTAAATAACTGAAATACTGTTGAAAATGGCGTTAAACCCAAAACAAAACAAAAACTAAACTGAGGTTCTACAGCTCCCTCTACATTACCAATTATAACATCATTGGTAGGATTATCTACAACCAACGCCTCTACTGTACCCTACAAATACGGACAATCAATATATATTCTAGCTACATCTAGCCTATGTTCACTCCCATCTATGTACTTACATCTACGGGTTTTCTCTACAAACTGACTTGCTTCTACTAAGTCCCGTTTCACTATCACACATGTACAACCTGTATCCCGCATAGCGATTACATCCATACCATTACAAGTACCTATCTCTATCTCTATTTCTTCCTCTACCTCTACTCCTAGATCGGTCACGGCCTCTACCTCTATTTCTATTCTCCCCTTTACTACTTTCCTGTTCCTGCTCTACCTCTAACTCTGCTGTTGCATTAGCACTATTACCGTACTTTCCACTCCTACAGTTATATGAGCTATGTCCTATACGAGCACAATTAGTACACTTCAGTACACCAAAGGGTTGATAACCTCTACCTCTATTAGCAACATTGCTATTACTAGTGCCTACATTACGACTACGGGGATACTGTCTCTGAGGTATTTCATATGGTTTATGGCTCCGGTCCTTATTGGTTCGATTCACGACATACTTGGGACCTCCACGAGTCTTTGCAAACAAATTTGCATCTTCTGCTACATCCCTAGCTTTAACTAACCACTTACTACTCAAATTCTGGTATAGTTCCCTATTACATACGTCTAAAAATTGGTCCCTAAGTATAAAATCTAATAATCCTTCGTACGTTTTCTCTACCTTACTCAGTCTAAGCCAACCATCTAAATATCTACTTATTCTGGCTAGAAACATCACAAAGGTCTCATTATCACGAGGCCTTTCAGTTCTAAACTTTTTCTTATAGCCATCATCAGTGAGTTCGAACTGACGTAGCAAAGCGGCTTTCAGTTTATCATAATCCTTCCTATCTTCCAACGGAAACCCATCAAAAACCTCTCTTGCCGTACCCTTTAGAAGGAATGGTAAGTTTAGTGACCATATCTCTTTATCCCAATCCTGCGCAACAGCGTACGTTTCGTACACATTCAAGTACGCATCCATGGAATCAATTTTCTCATCAAAGGGAGACATCTTAACCTTTACCTTTTTCTTACTCATCTTTTCTAAGTCTGTCTTAAACTTATGCTCTGTTTCTAATTTCCTACTTTCTGCTTCCTCCTTCTCTGTTTCTAACTTCCTAGCCAACATTAACTTCTCCTTTTCCATTTCTAACTTATCCTTTTCTAACTGTACCCCTAACTTAAGTTCAAATTCCATCTTTTCCTTCTGCAACCTAGATTCTAACTCTAACTTTTCCTTCTCAGCTTCTAAGCTACTTTGTCGTTCATATTCTATCTTTTCCTTCTGCAACCTAGCCTCTAACTCTAATCTTTCCCTATCTGCTTCTAATCTATCTTTCTCTGCCTCTAATCTACTATGTCTTTCCAGACGTTCCTTAGCCTGCTCTTCCTTAACAAAGTTACGTAACTCCTCTCCTTCATAACCTAACTCCTTTCCTACCTTCGTTAACTCTACTAGTCATGTTTAAATGATTACACTACGTTAACATTATAGAACACTACAGTACAACAGCTATTATAACAACCTGAGACACTAGTTAAACAACTGTGAGGGAATACTAGACTACACTAGTTTACACTAAGGCTCTACAGTTACCACTGAAGCCAAAACAAAATACTATACTCTACGTATATACTACACAAAACGTCCTCACTGACATAATAATACACTAAGTTGCGCAACAGTACTATGTGTCAATCAAGGTTGCATAGGCAACAATCAACAATGTACAGTGACAGTAGGCTGCAACAATACCCTAGCCGTATCAAATATCAATCAACTGTATCTAGTGTTAACACTTTAGTGTAACAAATAAAACCAAAAATAAACCAAAACGCTTTATCCTAAGATAAAGTATAGGAATAACACAGCTGTGTAGCACTAAAACATAAGAGTAGGTTAAAAGTATATGCAAGTAAACAAGCTTGCTAACACACACAAATTAAAATACTGTATCTAGTATGTATACAGTACACTAATATATAATAGGATCACTGGGAGAAGTAGGGCGACGCACATGTAAGAGTGAGTAGGATAACTCTCCTTGTCAAGGGCGGTCACTCTCAGCACAGATATATGGTGGCTTAATCATAGAGTAACACAAAATAACCCAAAAGAAAAATAAAAGGAACGAACTCACCCCAGAATCCAAGTGTCGTAAGCAACTGTCTATCAGTCTGTGACCACTAAAGCTGGTTAGCTGAAGCTATGGATCTGTCTTGTCTTGTCTGAGGTAAGAGGTCACTCTGAAAAATGAATAAAACTATTATATGTGCAACAATAGAACAAAACAAGAGGAATCTTTACAAATTATTGCTGCAGTTTAATGGGTGTTAATAATGTTCGTATAGCTACTGTGTCTGGTCGACCAATCCCACTTCTGACACCATTGTGACAGGAAAGGCCGTACCGGCGACAATAACTATTAGAACAAATCAACACCCTTTAAAATATTTACAAATTTATTTACATAGAATGATTATTAACAATGAATAGATGATATGAAAAAGAAACTGATGATAAGAAAGAAAAAAAAAGAAAAGTTCAGTATCACCAGATACAAAGTTCTTATAGTTCCATTCTAATGCGACGTGACACAGTTCTTTAATTTAATTGCGAACTTTAAGCAGCACAAACAATATATAAACGTATCTTTAAATCAAGTCCCTTTAAACCGTGAATACGTTGATTCCGTTTTGGCTCCCTATGGTGGTAGGTGATTGCATCCCTGAGCTGACTTCAGAGGATAACAAAAATCAGCGTCTTTGCGGTTTACGGCACAACCATGGGACGAAAGCTCTGCGCTGAGAATATCACATCCAGGCGAGTGAAGACAAGTGAACCTCGGGCATTGTACTTCCGGGTTATGACATCACGAGGAAAATCGTCTGGCGGAAGAAGCTAAAATATATAACATATGGTAAGCACCATAACAAAACAAATAAAACAGGGCATAAAACTGCTCCTTTGGGTACACCATACCTCCGAAGGCTCCCATAAATAATACGTGCTACTTATACAACATATAAGTGCTACTAAGTTCAGACGTCACGTGATTAAAATACGTCACTAATTACTTCCATTATTACAAAAATTACTTACTTAAAAGACTAAAGTCAAAGTATGAAAAAGATATGAAAAGTTTATGATAAAACATTATAGATAAGGAAATGATAAACTGCAGCTATTATTTACAACTACAAATTAACAAAATTCAATGTAAATCAAACGTTAAACAATAATTTGTATCAATATAATGTCTAATGTCATACAACAAAACGGACATTGTATGTATATGCAATAGACTGGCACACAATTTCATATTACAATAATATATTACATACAAGGTACTAGACTTGCCATATAGATTTATACATTACAGTGCAATGCAGTATCGGCGTTCCATAACAACGAAATGTTTGACATATGTATTTGAAACAGAGTACTCTACAAATATCATATTACAAATTTCAGTATAAATCTTACATCTTATATCAACGAAACGTTTAGACTCCTCTTTCGAAATAATTTACAAAAGTCTGAAAAATTTAATAAATTATCCTGACATACCGAAACTAGCCAAAATCATATGCCGAAAAGTAAACGTTACAGAATTCTGTAGAATGCACAAAAATTTACCAAATAAAAATCGTAATGCAAAAATCATACAAAAATCTAACAAATAAATTTCTTACCTCGATCGAGCATAAATTTCTAACAATGAAAAATTAATCAGACATAGATTCGTCTATAATGTCGGAAGGTGGTGTGCGCAAGGCATATCAAGTCTAGTCTATTTGTAGTGTAATGTCCCGCCAAATACTAAATTTCATGGGACTCACGGCTAAGTCGTGAGCTCTGACTATTTCTATTTTCACGGGATTCACGATATAGCCGGGAAATCTGACTACTTTGGCGCGGATTGAAATTGACAATTTAAGGTCCGTTATAGTGGTTTTGGGGATAAAAACATAAATTACTGAAGTTTATAAAATATCAACCATCTTATTACTGAACCGAATTTAATGAAATTTACATGGAAATTTAAGTTATGAAATACAGAAAAACATGAGAGGTATTTTATGCGTGAAATCTGACATTTACCTCAATAACTCAAAAAATTACAAAAAGATGATGCAATACCTGCATTTACACTACAGATAAAATAAGGCCCGTATATCAATTTGTGACAATGTTTTATCATGTGAATTTGTCCATGTGATATCTTTGCACTTCTGTTTTCTTTTTCAATACCACAATAAACAGACCTGCGTTTTTCCTTAGTTCATATTCGCGTTAATGGATTTCTCGTAATAATTCAAAGTTTCAAAAATAGCTATAACGTCATTCAGTTTTGGCAGCTATTTGTGTGTCAATCATCAATGTATTAGTTGATCTTAATGGATTTCAGCACAATTTGGTCAGAAAAGTGTCTGACCAGACCAATGATGAATTTGCTCGAGTTAATTAAAGAACAATTATTTGATAGATGATATCGCATTAAGAGCTTCGGTGATAGTTCTTGAAATGTGCTACTTAATTACAAGTACATAAATATGATGATAAATATCTGACCGATAGTAAAAAGCGAAAGAAATTGCAGCAAATCAAAGACATGGTGTATAGATTAACTAGTTGAAACCCCACAGACCTATACTGTTTTGTTTATTACCGTAAATGTACTGTGTATACATCTAATGTGACCAATACTTCAGTTATTCCTCTAAAATGGCCCTATTTAATCATCACCGCATGGACAAATTAACATAAATTTATATCATATAATAAATTATCACCAGTATTGAAAGCTGGAGAACTTCATCGTATGATTCAGAAGTGGAGGACGAAATTAATCCTGACAATGTCTATTATCAAATCGTCATGGAGAACTTACACCTCTCCCGGGGATCGAACTCACGACCCCACGATCCTTAGATCTGCGCTCTTCTTATTTAGCTAATTGAATAAAAATACGTGTTGTATGCATGACGCAAAGTGATTTTAACTGGTTATGTGAGTTTTTCATATATATATTTATACTCATTTTCCGTCAACATCAACTGTGCGTGCATTCATTGAGCCATGACAGTTCAAATAAGGTAACCCAAAATTAAAAAGTCACAGAATGAATGCAACTTGGTGCTGGTCTCTGTGCGGCAAGTACTTCCATCTGCGGGATTAAACAATTTTGTTATTAATGTGGTGTCATTAATGACGTTACAAACCTGATATAAAATTAACATGTTTATATTGAAAATGTTGACTAATGTTCCATTTCAACTTAAGATAGTGAAACATTCAGAATATAATAATTTGAATTTTATTGAATTCATAGGATCAAAGTGTACTAATTATGTGATTTTTAATTTGTGGGTTACCTTTACACTTACGGTTAAATGAATATAAATCATGCTATGAAAGTTGTTTATGTTTTATTATAATAAAATAATCATTAAACATTGTGTTAATCATTCATTCAAATTTGTCCAAATTTGGCGATAAAAGAAACAAAGGTGTAGAGTTAGAAAAGGTGTTGAGTATATTATTGATATACGCACCATTTTGCTTCCTTTAATACCTTAGAAGTCATTTTCAAAAGTTTAGGTTTGACCTTGACATGTCTTTGACCTTGTAATTACATTAAAATACCAGTAACCATTGGATACGACAGTACCAAAAATATTTCTGCACATATATAGATTTAACAAACATGTCAAGTATAGCACACTTTGACATCGTATGCCACTTTTCCCAGATATATATTATTCTATTTAATATAATATAATATATATAAGAAATATCTTTAATATTACCATCACTTTTATTTATAAAATACTAAAGGGCATTGAGACACAATATTTTAACCAATTTAGATGGCTATATGAAAATAAAACGAGTGCACAGCGGCATAGTTTATTTGTAAATGCACTCATTTGACCTTTGACCCCATTATTTTGAAATGAGGAATCCTAGAAGGCGACAGCCCCTTTTAAATTTCATGTTTGATCCAAAGAACACTTTTATAATATTATCCGAGCATTAACAAAATGCAATCAGAAGTCACATTTTCATAAGAATTTGGCAGACTACTAGTAATTATACATGTTTTTCGCAAGTAAAGTGGGAAAAGAAATTATTTTTGTGGATGTTGCATTATCACATCTGCTGTTATAGAGGCTGCATTTCATTTTACTATGACAGTTTATCAGTAACTTAATTCATTGAAAGTAATATATGTTGTAATATGATTACATTGAGAAAACTGTCATTTAGGATAGAAATGGTTACTGAAAAGTAGTTAATGAATAGTTCAAAATTGAATGTTAACTTAAGAACATATGTTTCAAAATCATCATTTTTGAATTTACTGACTGAACTTGAGGTTTGTATTCTATCCGTTTGGAAATATTGATCTTAAGACAACAACAAAATTACACGAGGCATCTTCACAAAACTTTGTAATTTGGATTTTAATGATAGAAATCTTTATATCACCAAAACGTTAATACAACAGGGTTACCGATATCATAAACTACGGAAGGCTTTCACTAAATTTTACTATAGATCCTCCGAACTTTTAAAGAAATATAATACTAACCTGAAAACACTTTTAAAACCTGGTTTTACACACCCGGTATACTATGGAGATGTAGTTTATAAAATTCGGAAAATTAAATATAATGTTTATTTTAATCAAATATTTGTAAAATGTGTTTAAAATTTATCAAGAGGATACAATGCGAAAATCGTTAATTAATGCACAGTGCATGTTTGGTGACTGACCCCTCTATAGTTAACCGCTACGCTTTCCTATTTGATGGCGCGATGACTAATAAAAGTGTAAGACTCCTTGAGGATTTTCCCCTAAATCCTACAAAAAAAATACGGACGGAGGGAGTGAAACTTTGTCTTAAAGCTTCTTTGTCGTGCCCTTAAAAGTTAGGATCTTGGTGCTCTGACTTAAAAAACAAAGACAAGTATCAAACAGGGAGTACATTGGTGTAATTATACCTTAGATTGACCTTGATTTTATGTTTTACTTGATATGATCTGGTATTTTGTCGCTAATTATTATTATTATTATTACTATTATTATTATTATTATTATACCAGATTTATATAGCGCCCTTTTCATGATCAATTTCACGTTAAAAGGCGTTTTACATAGTTCAAATGCAGCCAAACAGGGCGCATAATTCATCCTCTACTAGTACAGACACAGAGCGATCTGACCAGAGGGACAGAGTGAGACAAAGCCCCCACGACAGAGAGATCAGAAATCTGATACAGGCTTGTCCGGCTAACTTAGCCTAGCTCGTTGCGAACAGACAGCCTGGTTCATTAACGTGCCCAGTGTATAGCACTGATACACGCAAGGATTGCCTGGGTTCCTGACCAGTACTGAAAAGCGTTTCTGAAAATTCCCGAGTAGCTGCCGGGGATCGACCCCCAACCGACCTCAGGATTGGAAGGCCAGTGTACAAACCACTGAGCTATCCGTCCACCATAATGTTAGAGCATTACTCAGCGGGGAGTGGTTTTTTAGTTTCACTGTGTTGTCTAACTTGTTGTTCCTTTAGGTTACTGACCGTTTCAAGGCGGCGCTCCTATTTTAAATTTCTTTTCTGTCCGTCTCGTATTTTGTGTTCCTTATGTTATTGCTACCCATATCACCCACTCCCATCCTTTCCCCTTGCATTTGCTCTCTTTTGCATTAGCACCCCCTCTCCTTTTTATATCAGTAAGATATCGTGCCCACCATAATTTTGACTGTCGGTCGTCTT
This sequence comes from Mercenaria mercenaria, assembly GCF_021730395.1. Lineage (NCBI taxonomy): Eukaryota > Metazoa > Mollusca > Bivalvia > Venerida > Veneridae > Mercenaria > Mercenaria mercenaria. The sequence goes on from NC_069378.1 coordinate 15,689,963, forward strand.
TAGGTGTGCCCGACTGTTTTTTTTTTTTGTGTGTATGT